>NW_007377532.1:163782-267995 GCF_000475195.1 Diaphorina citri | reverse complement strand
TCCGAGAACAAACCTAATCCCTTCAGGATGAAATCCGCCACGCCGCCCCGGGCGGCGGGAATCGAACCCGCGGCCTAGCGCTTACAAGGCAGGCGTGCTACCTTCCAAGGTAACTTGGGCTGGCTTACCTTGGTTCGTCCGTTGATAACAAAGTCTCCCATTCGACCATTATTGACCATCCTGTTGGCTCGCATGATAATCGCGTCCACTTCGGATATAAGTCTCCCGATATTTGAACAATACGTTTCCCGTCCATCTATCCAAGTGATTTGATCGCCGCGAATTGTCTTCAGGTCTTGCTTGTTGGTAGATTTGTTGCTGACTAGTTGTCCGTCCTTGAACACGCCGCTATGGTACATGCCCAGCACTTCGTGTAACACAGCCATACCTGAGGAGAGATGGTGAGGAAGAAACATTTCAGAGCCATTGCGGTTGCATTGGAAGTGTAGTCGTGCAACTTTTATCCATTTTTTTTGTTTTTTTTTTTTTTTTTTTTTTTTTTTTTTTTTTTTTTTTTTTTTAAGAGGTTTGACAGAGGGAACTTTAACTGCTATGGTCTTATCGTCCCGAAATCGAGGAGAGAAGGAAGACAGGATAGGAGAAAGCCAGCCGTTCCGAGAACGAACATTATCCCATCAGGATAAAATCCGCCCCGGGCGGGAATCGAACCCGCGGCCTAGCGCTTACAAGGCAGACGCACTACCAACTAAGCTAACTAGGCTGGCTGTGTTGTATTTACAGACTGGTTTTCTTCCTCATGCAAAACGTTTGCCTGGTACAAAAGTAATAATAGGAGATAATTTGAGTTCACACTTTACTTTAGATGTATTGAAACTCTGTGAAGAGAACGATATCAAGTTCACTTGTCTGCCCCCAAATACAACTCATTTATACCAACCTCTCGATGTTGGATTCTTTCATCCACTGAAGGCTGAATGGCGGAAAATTCTTACAGAATTCAAGTTAAAAAATCCGAGGATTGGAACTGTTCCAAAATCAATGTTCCCTTCTTTGCTCAATAGACGTTCCCTTCTTTGCTCAATAGACATCACTATCTATGAAATTCAAAACTTTGTAGGAATTCTGATTATGATGGGCACAGCTTGCCTTACCGCCTACACTGACTATTGGTCAGTGGAAACCAGGGAATACAAGTATTGCTCGCGAACACTGTTTCAGCGAAGTTAATGTGAAAGAATTTTTTAACAATCTGGAAAAGACCTACAACCAGTACAACTTTTGCTCCTCAATGATACTAGATGAGACAGGAATCCCGACAGTCTTGTGCCCCCACCAAAAGTTGTAGCAAAAAAAAGGACAAAAAAGTTGGGTCAGGCTGCTTCGGCAGAACGAGGGGAACTTGTTACTATGATAGGAATCATCAGAGCTTCTGGAGAAGCAATCCCTCCTGTCTTTGTTCTCCCTCGAGTATTCATGAAAGATGAGTTTCTATTGGGTGCACCAGAAGGCAGCCTAGGTTTTGCTAATAAAAGTGGCTGGAGCTCCACAGAAATATTTTTTGAAACTATCAAACATATTCAAAATTAAATAAAGGCGTCAAAAGAAAACCCAGCTCTTATCCTCATGGATAATCACGAAACCCATCAATCAATGGAAGCCGTTGAGTACTGCAGAGTTTCCGGAATAACGCTTCTGACATTTCCACCACACACAACCGACAACATATTCAAAATCAAATAAAGGCGTCAAAAGAAAACCCAGCTCTTATCCTCATGGATAATCACGAAACCCATCAATCAATGGAAGCCATTGAGTACTGCAGAGCTTCCGGAATAACGCTTCTGACATTTCCACCACACAAAACCGACGAGCTCCAACCTCTAGATGTTGCAGTATTTTCTCCATTCAAAAATAGATTAAAAGCAGGATTCAAAAAGTGGATATCAGATAACCCTGGTTCAAGTTGGCCTTTGATGGCAATGTGGCCGAAAATTTCAGAGTCTTCAAAGAGGAAATTCTTATATATTTAATGGCCACTAAAACAAATAACGAGAGCAAAGCAGGATTCAAAAAGTGGATATCAGATAACCCTGGTTCAAGTTGGCCTTTGATGGCAATGTGGCCGAAAATTTCAGAGTCTTCAAGGAGGAAATTCTTATATATTTAATGGCCACTAAAACAAATAACGAGAGTCGCGAAATTCAAGTGCCAAGGCTCAAAAATCTCCTCGGCCAGGAAGGTAGGCGAGTGTATTCTTCTTTAGCCAAACCCGAGAGTGATTTGGAAACAGTCTGAAGTATTCTTGATGCATTGGAGTCACACTGCATTCCCAAGAGGAATGAAACCATGGAGCTATTCAAGTTTTTCTCCAGCATGTTGCCAATATAATAATTATCACTAACACAAACAACAACAAGTTTGTATGGACCACAGATGGGACCATCCTAGCTAAACAAAATGAACAAAGCAAGAAAATCTACAAAATTTCTAGCAGCAAAGACTTAGAGAGATTTGAGGAACAAAACATAATTTCAGCCATAGGAGTGACCCACCCCAACATCCCACCAAGGATATAAGAAACCAAATTCATTGTCTCTAAACTATCTCATCACTGACCAATGGGTATACTCAAAAAAGAACAAAGAAGCAAGACCAATTGTTGCAAAGCTAGGATCACGTTATTTGAGAAATGAGTGGATGGACAAAAAACCTGGAAGTAGCATAATGGCCAAATCTCAAAGTCCAATAATTCAGCTCAATTACGGCTAAAGGAAGATGTATCAAATGTAAAGTGTTTCAAGATTGTGGGTACTGTAAAAAAATATAAGAAACCAAATTCATTGTCTCTAAACTATCTCATCACTGACCAATGGGTATACTCAAAAAAGAACAAAGAAGCAAGACCAATTCTTGCAAAGCTAGGATCACGTTATTTGAGAAATGAGTGGATGGACAAAAAACCTGGAAGTAGCAAAATGGCCAAATCTCAAAGTCCAATTCAGCTCAATTACGGCTAAAGGAAGATGTATCAAATGCAAAGTGTTTCAAGATTGTGGGTACTGTAAAAATAAACTTTAGGTAAGTGAAATAGTAATGCCCAGGGTTACAAAAAAATATGGTAAAATAAAAGATGTGTTTTCAAATCTTTTCATGTCGGTTTTTTTCCTTCACAAATTGGAAAAAAGTATGATAAAAATATGCGATCATAGGTATTGTGATCTTCATATCTGTGCAGTCAATATGAAATTTTTAATGGTGTACTCTTTTATATTCTATTCTATTCCTGCAGGATAAACAAGGTATAGTCTCCTCTAGTTGCTACTCACTTGATTTGGTAATGCTACTCACTTGATTGTAAACAAGCTATATTCTATTCTATTCCTGCAGGATAAACAAGGTATAGTCTCCTCTAGTTGCTACTCACTTGATTTGGTAATGCTACTCACTTGATTTGGTAATGCTACTCACTTGATTTGGTAACGCTACTCACTTGATTTGGTAAACACGAGATTGAATCTCCCGGCCGGTGTGACCTGAATGTATTTGCCTCGGAATTTGGAATGGACGGCCAAATCCTGCCAGGCCTTCCACGCCTTGCCTTCCACATACTGGGCAGCTATGGGCGGATGATGCGATACCTGGGGAGAAGTCCAAACAATATCACACATAGTTAGAGGTTCTGGGTTCGAATCTCGAATCCCGGCTTCCTAATCTTTGTCACACGTTGTTAAGGTGTCCACACTAAGTCGACGGCCGTCAATGTGCATCGACGTCGCTCAATGTTGACTGAACCGTCCACACTGCCTTGACAACATAGATTTATTTCGTCGATCGACGGCCAATCGACTATGTATGGACACACCCTTAGAGCTCAGAAAAAGTTAAATAGGTACAAGTTTTTGCCCACCTCTGTGACACTGACTCAACTCGGAGCGAAAATTTTCTGAATATTCCTTGTTTTTTCGACACTGTTGCTTTTGTCGTTCTAATAGGCATGGGTATAAAACAATGTGCCTTTAAGTAATGCGAAAGTTCCGAGTTACATGAAGAAGTACAAGTTTGCTCTTCCATTCACTTCTATTTTTACTTTTTTAACCCAGTGCTTCAATACGAAACCCCCCCCCTTTTATTTTCGGGAATCGAACCCGGTACCTTAGAATGCAGTCCCCTGTGAGGATCCGTGGTTTATTTGGATTCTGTGGGTCATTTAGAAAGAGGGATTCATTCTTTATCCCGTTCATCCCATTCTTTAACCCGTTCAATCCCAGACGAGGTATGGGATTTTATCCTCAATATCTTCGTCTGAAACAAAATCAGAGAAAATGGTGATGTCACACATAATAGAATATACAACAAAAGACTTTGTTTGATCATCCCTGTCTTTCTTCTCTTCGATTTCGGGATGATAAGGCGTTAGCAGTTACAGTTCCTGGGGGTAGTTGTTTTTATTTTTTATTTTTATAGCAGTATGTGGTAATTATTCAGTAGCCACGACAGTGAAAAAAGAGCTCCTTTTTGTGTTCAACTTAACCCTATAGTAACACTGGTCAGTAGGTCACTGCTCAAATGTTGAAAGCTCCTTTTTTCGTTTAACCTAACTCTATAATAATACTGGTCACTGCTCGAATTTTTAAAGCTCCTTTTTGCGTTTAACCTAACCCTATAATAACAATGGCCACTGCTCATTTGTGACAGCTCTTTTTTGTAGCAATTTTTCATTGACGTCACTTCTGAACGAGTACCCAATATTTCTCCCCTCCCAAGAAAAAAGGATAACTTACCTCCACTTCCGGAAGAAACGCCCGCTATTCTCTCCTCGAATCTGGCCATTTCCTCTCTCCTCTTTCCTCTCTGCTTCTCCTCCAGACGTAACTTCTCCTCGGTAGCCTCATCATAACAACCCACCTGTAACACATAGGTACAATAGTTGGTCGAACGAATATTAAACAAATTAGATAGGTACATATGTACTGATCGAATAAACTACGGGCCACATAATTCCCGGAGGGACGGGCCCAGCTTTTATTTATTTATTTTTATTAAAAATCTAAAGTATTATCAGATTTCGTAAACCGAGATTAAAACTTAAACGGCGTCTAAACTCACTTTGTGGCCCCGGGGGTTAGCCATTTACCTCGAGTAAGCGCTGGTCTGGCCTTAGTCTGGAGTCAGTGGGGGCAACACCTTCCTCTAATTCATTCAGTTGACACGCGAACTTCGTAAAGCAATAATACTGAGGGGCTCTGTAAGAACAAGACATACGCAGAAGAGATAAGAACAAGATAGTGAGGTGGCGAGATAAGGGAGACCAAAACTGAAGTGGAGAGAGGAAGACTTGAGAGAGACGGGATGGAAAAGAGAGGAGGCATTAGATAGGAGGGACCAACCTCATTGGTGCAGTGGTTACCACGGTGGACTTCGGATCTGGAGGTTGGTGGTTTGAGTCCAAGCAAATCATAAAATTTATTTGTGTCTTAAGTATTTATTAGTGTATTAAGCAGGGAACGACATTTGTGACGAGCATTTATGCTTGACACAATTAAAAATTCCTTTCCATTAGATACGAGGATATGGAAGAGGCGGGGTACAAAATTGATTTCTAATCTTTTTTGGGGTGGGATGGAGTTTTGTTTATTTTTTGTTGAACTTGATTTATTTTGGGAGGAGATACGAGGATATGGAAGAGTAAGAATAAGAGGATAGATTAGGGTAAAGCCGACCTCCAATAATTTTTTTTAAAAGTCAAGAAAAATAGTGATTATAATTATAATAGTAGGTTATCGCCGGAGGCGTTCTCTACCATCTAACCCTTAGAGCTCCATTATTACGTTGTCAGTTTCTCACATAATTTATTTATTCAAATATACGAGACTTTGTTTTTGGCGAAAGTACCACAGAGGTCGATAGTAAAATACGACTTGGCTTCTCTAAACATCAGAGGCTATCCCCTGCTGACTAGAATGCATGGCTTACCTAAACACATCATCAGTGGCGGCAGCTTCGTCCAATACATGGGCATACTCAAAGTCTTCCGTCAAACGTTGCAACATGGAGAGGGGCTCGGAGAAATTTAACTGCAAAACAAAGAAGCAATTTACTGTCTCAGTGGTTTAGTGGTCAAGAAGTAATAGCCTCTGGTCGGTCCAAAATTTGAAATCGCACTTTCGAGTCAGAATTTCGAGCTGAACTATCAAAGTGACCTATTCTAAAAACAAATCATATTTTAGAATGCTTTTTATTTTTGGTGCTTCCCCCATTACTCGGAGAACGTCATGTGCACCGAGGCGGGTTGATGGTCTCTAGCAAAGACTAGTTGGTAAGTTCCAATCCGCAGTCAACCATTATGAAGACCTATGCTTTTCCTTTCAAGCATGATATAAACCCTTTGTAACCTCCAGCTAGCCAGGCTAGTTAGGGGTTAGATGCTCTGATACCTATTTATAGTCCCACAGAAAAACACTGGTCTGCTCCTTGTTTAAAGATCTCTACTGTTCTCTTACTTACAGGCATAGGTATGGTAGAGAGGTCTTTCCCGATAGAGTTCTTCAGTATACTCCAGATTTGCATTGACCCAGGCGGCTTTTCGGGTATTATGCTACGTCGCGGTGTGTTTGGTTTCCATGGTAACACCTGTGGGAAAGAAAAAGCCAAAAATAATTGATGGAAGGAAGTGTTTTTAGCCCGTCCTTCCTTTATTATTACGATAGTAATAAAAAAAAGGTATAGTGGACGGGCTATTGTATTTGTTTCGGTGTTGTCTGTCACTCTGTCCCCATAGAAGGACTTATCCAAACCTAGTCGACCTATATATCAAATTAAAGGTCTTTTTTTTACCAGGAACACGAAAATGGTGGTGCAAATTTTGTCCAGAAAATCGTAAAGCCAAAAAGCAAAAAAAAAAAAAAACTAGTTTTTGGGGGATTTTTTTCACATTTTCTCACACAAATGAGCTCTGATCTCGAAATTTGTCGCGACGACCTATAAACTCAAAGCGAGAAAGTTTTAGGTAACACTTCAGAGAAAGTTTTAGGATTTAGGTCTTTTTACCAGGAACACGAAAATGGTGGTGCAAATTTTGTCCAGAAAACCATAAAGCCAAAAAAACAATAGAAGATAACAAGATAAACAATAATGTAATTTGCTAGTGCCTACCAATAATTTTTAATAGCTGTGGGTATGACATTGCTAAATCCATTATGTATGACATTGCTAAATCCATTATGTATGGGTATGACATTGCTAAATCCATGCTAAATTTATTTATTTAATTAATTTAATTTATTTATCATGCTCATTTACAAAAATATTATGCATAAGTAATTTACATACAAATACTACTTAATGTAATCTTACATACTAATTAATACTAATGATCTATCTAATCTAAAAATAATCTTAAATACCTACATATAACATAATGGGTCAGGAAAAAAAGAGAGGATAAAATTCCATGCCTCGGCTACGATCGAAAAAAATAATCTTAAATACCTACATATAACATAATGGGTCAGGAAAAAAAGAGAGGATAAAATTCCATGCCTCGGCTACGATCGAACCCCCACGCCCTCCTGTTTACTATGTGAGTGTCTTGACAACTACGCCATCGAGGCAAGGTCAGTCTGATTCAATTTGGCCAATCAGATGTCTACTTTCTATTACTAAAGTTTTCCTTTGAAGAGGTTTGATAGAGGGAACTTTAAACTGTTACTGAGTTACTGTAACGCGCTACCCTCCAAACTAACAAGGCCGGCACAAAAGTCAAGAAAAAAAAATAGTGTTTATTGGTACTTACAGGTACTCATTTCGTTCCCACACGGTAACCGGGACTCCTTCCTTATCATTCACAACCTTGGCGATTTCCATCTTGGTATCCCAAAACCCTTGCACCGACCATTTCACCTGGCCGTCCTTGGACAACACAGAGCCTTTCACCTGGAAATCAGCAAGATTCGGGAGGGTACAAGCTGTATTTTTATAAGTCGCTTCGATCTTTTGACGCTTGAATTTTGCAAAGAACAACTAAATACGACACGATTTTTTTTTTTTCGAGCGACACAAAATGTCCATGTAGGCAATGTAATTTAACCGAGAGTATTATCACTACATACGACACGATTTTCTTTCGAACGACAAGTGGGAACAGTCTCTTATGGGTCGGTTAAAACAGCTGCTTACCCTTTTACTAAACATAAATATGACCCGTTTTTTTTTTTTTTTTTTTTTTTTTTTTTTCGAGCGACACAAAATGTCCATGTAGGCAATGTAATTTAACTGAGAGTATTATCACTACATACGACACGATTTTCTTTCGAACGACAAGTGGGAGCAGTCTCTTATGGGTCGGTTAAAACAGCTGCTTACCTATTTACTATTATTGTCTACCGCAGCTGTTCTACTACCTAACCTCTTCTGGGCTTTCAACATAGCAACGAGTGTCAACGAGTCAACATAGCAACGAGTGTCAATGAGTCAACATAGCAACGAGTGTCAATGAGTCAACATAGCAACGAGTCTAATTAAGCTTCTTACCCGTCGTTGTGTCTGTCTGGAGAAGTAGCTATACGGATAGAATGTGAGTCTGCACGTTGATCCCGTGGTAACATTAATAACATCACTTTCCCCATGCTGATCCACCCAGAGATTACCCACGATAACATTGTGTACAGTAGACTGAACTCGGTTCCAAGTATAATGCTGATCTAAAAATACAGAATAGAATATATTAGAGTCAGCAGTTGACTCAATCATTGATAGTGACTCATAGACTGAGTAACTGAATGATCAGTTCTTTTTTAAAGCTCAGTCACTCACTCACTCACTCACTCACTCACTCACTCACTCACTCACTCACTCACTCACTCACTCACTCACTCACTCACTCACTCACTCACTCACTCACTCACTCACTCACTCACTCACTCACTCACTCACTCACTCACTCACTCACTCACTCACTCACTCACTCACTCACTCACTCACTCACTCACTCACTCACTCACTCACTCACTCACTCACTCACTCACTCACTCACTCACTCACTCACTCACTCACTCACTCACTCACTCACTCACTCACTCACTCACTCACTCACTCACTCACTCACTCACTCACTCACTCACTCACTCACTCACTCACTCACTCACTCACTCACTCACTCACTCACTCACTCTTCGTACAACTCTTTTTTCTGAAATTAATCAAGGTACAGAGGTATGTTTGTTATTTAGAATTAGAAATGCAAAGGAATTAGTTATTATGTTACACAAACAAACAAATATTCATTTTTATATATTTGATTAGGCCATTTTCCCAACTGTGTACCAATAAACTGTAAACATATGTTTACATAGCGGGAGTAAAGGGACTTTTCTGTCCCATTCTGGCAGGGTAAACAAGCTATATTCTATTCTATTCCTGCAGGATAAACAAGGTATAGTCTCCTCTAGTTGCTACTCACTTGATTTGGTAATGCTACTCACTTGATTTGGTAACGCTACTCACTTGATTTGGTAAACACGAGATTGAATCTCCCGGCCGGTGTGACCTGAATGTATTTGCCTCGGAATTTGGAATGGACGGCCAAATCCTGCCAGGCCTTCCACGCCTTGCCTTCCACATACTGGGCAGCTATGGGCGGATGATGCGATACCTGGGGAGAAGTCCAAACAATATCACACATAGTTAGAGGTTCTGGGTTCGAATCTCGAATCCCGGCTTCCTAATCTTTGTCACACGTTGTTAAGGTGTCCACACTAAGTCGACGGCCGTCAATGTGCATCGACGTCGCTCAATGTTGACTGAACCGTCCACACTGCCTTGACAACATAGATTTATTTCGTCGATCGACGGCCAATCGACTATGTATGGACACACCCTTAGAGCTCAGAAAAAGTTAAATAGGTACAAGTTTTTGCCCACCTCTGTGACACTGACTCAACTCGGAGCGAAAATTTTCTGAATATTCCTTGTTTTTTCGACACTGTTGCTTTTGTCGTTCTAATAGGCATGGGTATAAAACAATGTGCCTTTAAGTAATGCGAAAGTTCCGAGTTACATGAAGAAGTACAAGTTTGCTCTTCCATTCACTTCTATTTTTACTTTTTTAACCCAGTGCTTCAATACGAAACCCCCCCCCTTTTATTTTCGGGAATCGAACCCGGTACCTTAGAATGCAGTCCCCTGTGAGGATCCGTGGTTTATTTGGATTCTGTGGGTCATTTAGAAAGAGGGATTCATTCTTTATCCCGTTCATCCCATTCTTTAACCCGTTCAATCCCAGACGAGGTATGGGATTTTATCCTCAATATAATTTGAGAATTTGACCACAGTAATAGTAGTAGCCTACTGTTGGAGTAAAGGGACTTTTCAGTCCTATGCGAGCAGTATAAATAAGCACTATTATTATTATTTATACGTTCTCTCTAAAACTCTATCTATGGTTCTATAGGAGTTACTAGTTACTTAGTTTTATCTGATTTTGATATGATTTGGCCATACATAAGACCAGAATTTAAGCTGAATCAAGCCTATGGAATCTTTTTTCTTCTAATTAAGTTCTACAGTTCACTGAAACCCCCAGTTTTTACCTGTTCCGAGAACGCTTTCCAGCCCGCGTCCGCCGTCCTATCACACTCATAAGTCTCCCCCAGCAGAGGGTTGAAGGGTTTGCCTGTTCTCACAGCGGTGGTCGAATAGGCGGAAGTTGAGAACGCAGCCACCAGAGCGTGTTGTCTGCAAGACAAGAAATAATAAGGTGGTTGAAACGGTTAGTTCGGGTTCGAATCCCATTCATCGAAAAAATTGCACTCATTCGAATGCAAATGAGCTGTGTTTTATTATGCTACTCACGGAACTATAATGAATATTAATAAAAATTATATTAAGCTATTCGAATGCAAATGAGCTGTGTTTTATTATGCTACTCACGGAACTATAATGAATATTAATAAAAATTATATTAAGCTATTTTTTTTTTTCATTCCGCCGAAGAGATTCCACTTGGGATGTCCACGCTGCCACATGCCACTTATGTATTTTCAATGATTAGCTGAAAGAGGACTTCTGAATAAAATTTTGCTATTTCTTGATGAAAAAATTCCAAGAATTAAAGAGTCTGTCTCTCATTCAAGGGAGATGTTTTAATTTTAATACATGGGTTCTTTCTGTGGGTAAACACCATGGAATATGCTTCGGGAGTCAGGGTGTTAAAGTGGAAAATACATATCTCTGATACATGTATTATTCTTTAACCCATCAAATATACGAGACTTTGTTTTTGGCGAAAGTACCACAGAGGTCGATAGTAAAATACGACTTGGCTTCTCTAAACATCAGAGGCTATTCCCTGCTGACTAGAATGCATGGCTTACCTAAACACATCATCAGTGGCTATCCCCTAGTTTGATCATAAAAAAAAAGAAGCACCCATGGGAGTAATGGTGTTGAATAAACAATTTCCCCACTCTACATAGTCCTTGTGCAGAAAATATTGACTGTCAGTAGGTTTTTCAGTTCACAGAGTGAGAAGTAAAATAGACTACTTAGTGTACTTTATTGATCATAATATAACATGTACTCGTACATAGTATATTGATCAAACTTATCATTATATTTTTTTTTTTTTAAAAAAAAGTGGAATCTAGCCTAAATGGTGGCATTTTAGTGAACAGGCATATAAATAAGTATTACCAGATTCTCTAGTAGACCTAGCTTTACTCTTGGCAAGTTCCAATGCAGTGACCCATCTTTGTCGCTCTACTTCATTGCTTGCTTTAATGTGAAATGTCTGCACTCCATTGGATATAATAAATGTACATGAGTCTTCTGTCTGTATTATGGCACCGCGGAGACTGATTGTGCCTCGGCATGTGTGAGACATCTCAGCTTGATTCCTGAATTACAATATAATAAATAATTAATGGGATGGACCCAATCATAGAAAAAAATCTGACATAAATTAATAGGTAACAAGGAGATCTAGTACTCATCATGTGGAAATACATACTTAGATAAAAAGAGTGAGATCCTCCACAAATCTAATTTTCTGACCTGAATTCTTTTGTAGGCTAACATTTTTGAATGGAACTTGACTTTTTTATTCAACACTTGTGGTTCATTTAAATATGTACCTACAAAGAAAAGCAAGTACCTATGTACTCAAGTACTCAAAGTAGGTGGGTTTAATGCGCAAGGTGAATTTCCTGGTCAGCACCTTGATTTATTTCAGAGAATGTAACAGACAACTAGTCTATAGATAAGGTCAATTGGTAATTTTCCCTCAATAAACTTCCACTTAGTTACTTAGATGTTTGGTCAGTAGTGAACCATGAATAATTAGATATAAGTGAAACCAGTCTCTATAATTAAACACCAAGGTTACCATGTTTAGTACTAGAGAAATACAAGTGAGTGCTCAGGAGTACAGAGATAAATTAGAAAACTGGGAGTAGGTACCTCCTATGTAGACCTTGGGAATTAATGTGATGTACCCTTATGAAAAGATACCATGATGAATACTTGTTTTCAAATAAAAGGAGATTACTCACCTATAATATGATAAAAGGCCATTGGAGAGCACAAACCATCTTTTCTGATAGCCTTTCAAGTAGTTAGTCCATTTGAACAACCAGCCTTTCATTTCAGCATCACTATGTGATGCCTTGATGTCGGTTGTATTGAGAGCACTCATTTTTCTTTTCAAAACGAAAATTTTCAATGAATTTTAAGAAACTGGATGGAGAAGAAATACAGAACTGATTTTATAAGAGCAATTTTCCACGTAACATTGGACTAAAATTCAGAAATTGATTATCAAAACCTCCAAGAAGCAAGGGGCCATTTTGGTAGAGCAATTTTCCACGTAACATTGGACTAAAATTCAGAAATTGATTATCAAAACCTCCAAGAAGCAAGGGGCCATTTTGGTATTTTTCAATTTTTCTGATAAAAAAGTAAAATCAGCTGTTTTTTGTTTACATGTTTTTTTTACAGTGTTGTCTTTTTTTGTTTACATAAAACTCTGGCAACACGGTAAAAATTTCAAATTAAAATCCCCGCGAAAATTCAAATTTCAGAATTCAGAGAAAAACAAAAAAAGCAATTTGTTAGCATTTTTGTTTACATAAACCTCTGGCAACACGGTAAAAATTTCAAATTAAAATCCCCGCGAAAATTCAAATTTCAGAATTCAGAGAAAAAAGAAAAAAAGCAATTTGTTAGCATTTTTTTTTTTATTTTTATTGAAACTGATTGAATTAAAATAATATCAAGATTTATGTAATACTGAGCTGACTTCTATTCAAGCAGGACAGTTCTACCCTCTCCTCTTCTGAAAAGAACCATCATGAGGTCAGTTTCATTTACCAGCTCCAAAATGATTGTAATCGTAGTTCTAGTTGTAGTAAAGCTATAAATCCTCAGGGGTTTCAAGAGCTAATAATCCAAGTGTTAAGATGTCTTCTTCAAATGAAAATGTAAGCAATTTGTCAAAAGAAATCCCCCATCATTCTAAATCTACACAAGTGTCATTTGTTTATAGAGGGCTTAAACATAAGAATACTGTTAGTCCTAACACTAGGAAGACAGCTGCTGGTCATAAAAAATTACTGAACAATACCATCCAAAATAAGACAAGCATCAATGCAACCAATCTGAATGACACATTACTCAAAGCAAGTAATATGAATAAGCACAGAAAAGAAGTATTGAGGAGTAGAAATGATTCCACTCAAATTAAACAGACTCTTTCTGCTGGTCAATTCAAACCAATCTCTCGATTCACTACCAACTTAAAAAATCAGTCAACTGTGGGTCCATTTAGTTTTCATATCACACAAAAAAATCTTGTGAGTGATGAAGCCAAAACACCCAAGTGGAAACCTCAAGTAAAACAAAATGCAAGTGTTTATAAACCATATCTAGCTGAAACTCAACCAGAATATTTGCAAACATCAAACACAGATGAAAGGAAAAATTTACAACAGGTGAAAGACATCCACAAAAAGTTCAATATTCTATTGGATAAGAAACCCAAGCTTTGCTCCCTTGACTCAAAAAAAGACAAATTCATACCCTTGAAATTATGTGATGAAAATAAATTCTCAAAGGAAATATTTAAAAAAGTGAGATCTATCAGAGAAGATCACAGTTTGATTACCTCAGACAAAGTGAGTAGAAAGAAAAACCAATGTTCCAAACCTTCAATTATTCCTAAAAGCTGTTATTGTGGCCAGGGAAGTGACACAATTGAAAATACTTTCAATATAAAAAGCAGAAGACAAATTCCTTCTAGTAAAAGATTCAACCATCTAAAAAGCCATGATGAAAAAATGATTGACAAGGATTGCTTGTCCTCTCATTGCCAAAACATATGTTCTAGCTCAAAATTTCAACAGCCTCAAAGTGTGTATAAAGAAAATATCTACAGTTCAGAGGACCAATGGTCAAGTCCTGCAGATAATTTTTGTCTGTGTGATGATGCTTGTTCTGAACACAATTATTCAGAAGATGAATACCCATGTCCTTTGCATAATGTGATCAAATATAGGTGTGCAAATCGTTTGGATACACATGCCAGTTCAACTGATTTCAAGTCACAACCCCAGCACCAAACGTACATTCTGGATGAGAGACTATTCCCAGTTCCAATTCAAACCAAACAAGAGGAGGAAGCAAGATGTGTTAATAATGTATCGCCCCCTCATATGATAACAGATCCTAGTTTTCATAGTGGAAGATCACTCATTACACTTAAATCTTCACTTGGTAAAACTAGTCATCATAAGACCAACACCTTACAAAAGAATAATGAAGTAGTTCAAAGAGTAGCAAGGTTGATTCCCATGTGATTTTTCACGCGGAATCGAATGGTGCTACTTTTAGGACTCTCTGACTTACAGTTGAGAAATTGCGGGTTCGATACTCCCTGTGTCAACAAATTTCTCTTTTATTTGTGAACCATTAACAAGTAAGGATGTGAATAGTTGATCTCATGTGATTTTTCACGCCGAATCGAATGGTGAAACTTTTAGAACTGTCCGACTTACAGTTGAGAAGTTGCGGGTTCGAATACCTACGTATTCTGCAAATGTAATAGAAAGTCGTGTGATGTTCACACCAGATTTGTCAAAAGAAATCCCCCATCATTCTAAATCTACACAAGTGTCATTTGTTTATAGAGGGCTTAAACATAAGAATACTGTTAGTCCTAACCACCAGATTTTTTTTGTTTGCTTTGTAATTTGCTTGTTTGTAATATCTAATATAAATGAAAAGTATAATATCAACGTGCAAACTTGAGATAAAAAGTAAAAAATGAATTCAGATTGTACAAGTTGCGGATAAAAAATTAAAATTTCAAATTTCCTGCCAACTTTACACGCTCATGAAGGCTGTGTTAAGTTGCCACATCATTTTCCACATGCCAAGAAAGGACGGGAATGGCCTATCTCAACCCGGTACATAAACACACCCTCAAATGTTGATGCTCTTATATTCTTTCACCAATCATTTTGCTTTATTTTCAGTCATTGTGAGAAAGTATGGGAAGGAGAAAGAGTAAGAGAAAGCCACCACCAAAGAGGAAAAATATAGAACCCCTGGACATCCAATTCAACTGCCCGTTCTGTAACCATGAAAAATCTTGTGAAGTTAAAATGTAAGAGTTTAAAAGAGATCTTTATTAATACTGTTATGCCAGACAGTCATTCTCAGGTGATCTGACTTGACTTGGTGTAACTTTAAGGTTTTCTAGGCATTCCAAAGAAGAAAAAAATATGGCTTCTATGGTTTGGAGATAATTAAAATTTGTTCTGTTTATGCTTTCAGGGACAAAGGCCGAAATTCAGCAAGAATTGCATGCCGAGTATGTTTAGAAGATTTTCAAACGACAATAAATTTCCTCTCAGAAGCCATAGATGTTTACAATGATTGGGTGGATGCTTGTGAGGCAGCTAATTGAGAGTACATTAATCGGGGAAATCTCCTGTAAACAAATCAGAATCTTTTTATCCATCATATATTATGAAACATGTATGATATTCCTTTTTTACTTACAGCTGTACCTAGCTAACTAATTTTGAAAATTTGGACCGATTGCAATACTTTCTCATTACCTTGTATAGGTTCCCTATACGTAAAGGTAATAGAAAGTAAAAAAAAAAACCTGGCCACTCTACAAACTAAATGTGCACTTGTTATTGTACTTCTCTAAATAAGCTCCTGTACCTATACTTGAAAAGAATTAGTATTTTATGTCGACTTTTTGGGTAATGTCTCTTTTAGAAGTAGGTACCTACCTGATTTTTCTTTTTTTTTTTTATTGAGGTTTGATAGAGACAACAGTAAGAACTACTAAGGTCTTTTCGTCCCAAAATTGAAGAGAGTAGGAAGACAGGATTTTAGAAAACCAGCCATTCTGAGAACAAACATCCATTCAGGATAAAGTCTGCCTTGGGAGGGAATTGAACCCATGGCCTACTGCTTTGTCGCGACGACCTATAAACTCAAAGCGAGAAAGTTTTAGGTAACACTTCAGAGAAAGTTTTAGGATTTAGGTAACACAAAATGTCGCGACGACCTATAAACTCAAAGCGAGAAAGTTTTAGGTAACACTTCAGAGAAAGTTTTAGGATTTAGGTAACACAAAAAAAAAACTTTTCTGGACTGTACTGCATTGATAACCCATCAAAATTCAAAATTTGCCTTTGTCCGCCATTACACAATTTTTTCTCGCGTACCCCCGGAAGGTCTCTCACCTACCCCCAGGGGTGCGAGTACCCCCGGTTGGGAATCGCTGTTCTATTCTATTTACCTGACTGAGAGCATCCTGGCATTTGCTATTGGGGAGTGGCGTTGTGCTGTTCTCGTCCACCGGGGGGAGACTAGAGGGAGAGGTGCGGGGAGGAAGATTTGGTACTCCCTCGTCCACTTCAGATGTCGAGGAGTCCGTGTCGTGTTCCTGGGGGGGGGGAGAAGAAAAACAATCATGATGAGAGAAAAAAAAAATCACTTTTTTCACACCAAAAATCACTTTTTCATTCACACTTCTGTACAGTAGGACCTCCATTATTTCAACTTCCATTACTTCAACTCTTGATTATTTCATCTCCAAAATCCATTGTTTTTTTTCTATCTTTCAAAGGATATCCTATCTTATCAGAGGAAAAGATCATAGAAAATGATTCCAACTACCCCTGATCCCAATTAGTTGAAATAATCAATGTTCTACTGTATTTCTGAAATGAACTAATAGTTGAATTATTGGGTTCCATAAGGCAAGATTAACACCAGGTATTCATTAAATTATAATGGTTAATGTTGGATTTCACCAATATTTATTCAGTCATTCGCCAGTTAAGTTCCATTTAATTTGTATTGGCTTAACAGGGCTGTTAATTAGGGTAACAGGGCTGTTAAGGTAACAGGCTGTTTGAGGCTGGAAAGAAGGTTAGTGAACTCCACCATAAGTCTCGAATATTTCGGGAAGGTAAGTATTCCATGAGAGAAATATAGAGGTCGTGGTTATGTACCGGGTTGGGTTAGGTTCGGACTTCTTGTTTCTACAGTTTAGCATGGGAGTGGTAACTTTTGCTAAGTTACCACTCCGATGCCAAACTGTAGAAACAATATCTTGTCTCAACCAGTTAGAACCAAACCCAAGCTGGTACATAACCACGACCAGAGCTACCTTCTCCTGCTCTTTTAGATTTAACCAAAGGGAAATTCACAAGAGACGTAACCAGGTCGCAGTGACATAGGTCCTGAAATATAGTTGATCCCTGTACATTATGATCAATAAAATTATTCTTATTCTTATAGCTCATGGCCCTACTTATATCAATACAAAGTAAGAAAATCTCATTCTTGTAGCCGATGGGCCTAACTTATATTATCAATACAAAGATGGGAAAGAGGAATGTACGTACATCGTCTGTGGAGAATATGCAGTAGACTTGAGTCATTAGGGAACAGGATGGGAAGTGAGGAGAGTAAGGATACTGTTGGGAAAGGAAAATGTAATATTTTAAGTAGTTGTCTGGCTGAATTTTAGTAGCCAAAACCAAATGTCAGCCCAAAGCAATCACCCTAGTTAGGGCTGATTGAGAGGCTGACAAAAAACGCCGACCCCATCTGTACATGGAAAAGGCAAAGAAAAAGAAGATACCTACCTACAAATTATTTGACCCCGGCAGGAATCGAACCCGCGTCTCCCACGTGCAAGGCGAGTGTAGTGACCACTACGCCATGGGAGTTGATTCAATCAAGTTGATTTGAAAGGGAAGGCTAGCACTAGCACATCTAATCAATCAGGGTGTTCATTTATTCTACGAGTAATTGTAATAATGTGTTTCCCATAATATGTGAAAATATATCAGACCTTGCATAGACTAAAGGGACTTTTCAGTCCTATCCCAGCAGGATAAAAAATTAAACAAGGTATATTCTATTTTCCAAAATATGTCTCACCCTCACTGGTTCTAACAATCCTCGTCCGGCTGGATCCAGGCCTCCATTCTCCGTCATCACTTCATTCGCATCATAAAACACACTGTCCTCTTCATCCTCAGCCTCCTCTTCCCGAGGCAGCCCCCCCAGTCGAGGCCCACTGTCATGTACGGGAGGCCCAGTTGAACATCGGGCCATCTGCTCGAGGAGCTCCTCTAGTTTCAGTCTTTGATCCCGCTCGTGCTGGAGCATACGCTGCCACTTGCCACCCTGAGTCTGGGCAATCTCAAGATACTTGCCACAACTCTGCCGAGAGAAATTTAATTAAATTGAATATAATAAAATTAATGTAACCTTTGACATCATTTTATTAAGCAAATTTAATTACACCTTGCATTTTTTTTTTTATTTAACCTTTTACATCATTTTTTTAAAAAAATTTAATTTCCTCCCCTTTTTTTTTTTTTTTTTTTTTTTTTTTTTTCAAGCAAAATTCTCTTCTGACTTACATTGATCATGGCATTGGTTGTGATTCGGAACAGTGTGGCACGCTCATTGATTTCTTTGATCTGGCATTGAAGTTCCTGTGGATTATCACATGATTCTAGTTCACTCAGTGTCCTGAGCAATGCTGCACCATGCTTGTTAATAATTTCATTGTAGGACTGAAGCTGCTCTAAATTTACACTCAAAGTTTTGATTATGTTTTCAAGTTTCACCTCACCGTCCACTTCAAAATCTTCTTCGTCTGAAACAAAATCAGAGAAAATGGTGATGTCACACATAATAGAATATACAACAAAAGACTTTGTTTGATCATAAAAAAAAAGACAGTACTGATGTTATTTTTTATTTATTACTTCTATTATTCTAATGAAATTTACAAGTCACAGTATTGTACCTAGATTATGTATTTGTGAAAATTGAATACTCCTGCTACTAAATTTATATCTGAAAAATACATTCTTTTATTACTCACATAGAACCATTATGATTTTTTTTCAAGGTTCAACCAGTGCTGGGAAACAGAGGTTGGTAGATGTTTCATAGAAGGTAGGTAAAACAGTAAAACAAATTAGATCCTTATTACTTATTGAGGCAAAATTCCTTCACTATAGACACACCATAAGTCTCCAAGGCACTGAAGACAGGAGCTTTTTCTCTTGGAAAGTGATCAAATCTATCTAGAACAGAACCTTAGCTCTATGACTTAGCAAACGGATTGAGCTTCCCCAGTAGTGATGTGGGCTTTGTTTTTTCTTCCTCCAAATTTAATGTTCCCTCTAGTTTCTTCTGTTTCAAGTCCTCAATCATTTCCTTTCTAAACAAAACCTTGAGTGGTACTTTAGACCGAGCCTCTGCTTCCCTCTCTATGAGAATAATTTTCTCTTGTGCCTCTGGGAGTGACCAGCCATACCATTCAATATCTTCCCTTGAGTAGTTCTCCAGGTAATGCTTGTACTTGTTGTAGATGGTCTCCCGTTTTGTTTCGTCATCTGGATACAATGTTTTGTCATACAGGGCAAGCAGCATTTTCCGTTTGATCTTGCAAGCAATTAAGGAATTCAAGTTACATGCACGTGTTTGTAGTAAATACTCATCAAATCCATAGTGCTCATGAATGAGATCAACTGTGCGTTGTGTAACAGGTACATTCAGATATTTGTCAAGGATTTCTGAGTAGACAATATGGTCTAAAAGATGAGGTACCCAGTATTCAGGTGGTTGGGTTTCATACTTATGAGCAGGCCTGCGGTAACCTTCAATCACTGACTCACCTCCCCAGATACCTGGAAAGGAAATATGTAGGGATGGTGAATCAGACACTTATGTAAAGAGTAATAGTAACACATGGTGAACTACACATCACCAGGGGGTTCAGTAAACCATAGACCTCACTCTCAAAAGGGACCCCTGTCATGGGCCTCTAAAATAACTGCAATTTCAGGGGAGAAGTTCAAAATAAACACCTTGGTATGCATATAGGTCAACTGTTAACTTTCCAAAACATCATAGTACCTATAGGGTGTGTGTTCCAGAAGAGAAACCAACTTACCCAAGTCTTGTTCTAAGGTATACTTTGATGGTATGGGATAATTGATAACTGGTACAACCACTCCTTGTGCATTCTTCTTATATCGGCCTGGTTCCTCAACATAATGCACAGGCTTGGGTTTTTCCATTTTCCACTCGGCATAAAATTTCCTATAGCTTTCAGGTAGCTTAGAAGCAATTTCTGTATCAAAGGCAGTCTTTTTCTTCACATATCTTATACGAGCTCCATTTGCAAGGTGTTTGGCTCGTAACATTTTTCTATCCAAGAATCTATAACATAAAAAGTAAAAAACACAGGTTTGAAGGTGAAATGTATAGATGATTATTTTGTTTGTTTAATAGAGAATAGAAGTTCAATGTCTCTGTATAACTACTAAGGCTTATAATGATGGACATACTCACATTACCATCACCCAGCCTGAGTGGGGCCTGGAACAGCTAGATTACCCAGATTGTCATCCATTCCGATACCAACCACATGTAACAGTGCTACATTGAGAACTAGTGTACCTATTCAACATGCTATCAGTACTGGTTAACTGGAAATCTACTTACCCTCAGTTCAATTATTTTACAAATTGTAAAGGGGCTAGGACCTGGATTTTTAAATAATTCTAGGATCTTTTTTTTCGTTCAATCACTTTGAGGATATAATAGACAAGTAGAAGTTGGGTATTTCGTGCTCTTAATTCCTTTGGCCTTTTATTTCTCCAGTATAAAGGTTTTTTTTTTTACTTTTTCTTTTTTTTTATCAGGATGTGAGGCAAGTCTAAATTTGAAAATTTGAATTTTTCCCGCGCCTCATTTGTTCCCTACTTTTTTGTTTTGTTCCCTACGTGACTTTTTTCACTCAACCGCGGTATATTTTGAAAATATGTACCATAATTCTAGGATCTTTTTTTTCGTTCAATCACTTTGAGGATATAATAGACAAGTAGAAGTTGGGTATTTCGTGCTCTTAATTCCTTTTGCCTTTTATTTCTCCAGTATAAAGGTTTTTTTTTTTTTACTTTTTCTTTTTTTTATCAGGATGTGAGGCAAGTCTAAATTTGAAAATTTGAATTTTTCCCGCGCCTCATTTGTTCCCTACTTTTTTGTTTTGTTCCCTACGTGACTTTTTTCACTCAACCGCGGTATATTTTGAAAATATGTAAACAAATCAATGAAAAGTTGGAAAAAAGATTTTGCAGCTTTTTTTTACCTTTAAAAAAGTTTAATCAAAAACCAAAAGCTCGGAAAAAAACTGTATCAAGTTATTAGGATCTACTAGCCGATACTTTTTTGACCATCTTGAAAGGTAGGTAAATTTTTGAATTTCCTCAGTCTGTAATCTGTGATGACCAGTTTGTTTTAACTTGTCACTTTGAATAACACAGGTTTGGAGACCTCACAAAGCCTACAAGAAAAGTAATTAGTCTCCTTGCTGAGTATAATAAGGCCCCCTAGGTAAGGTAACACCTGAAATTTTTACATTTATAGACCCCCCTTCAGTTGTCTCATAGGGCCCCAGAATGTAAACTTTTGTTACTTCAACTCAATGCATCCCTCCCTAATAACTTTACTCTCAGGGTGTAATTATGTACCGGGTTGAGATGAGCTTGGACGAGGTGAGATAGGATATTGTTTCTACAGTTTTGCATTGGAGTGGTAACATAAGCAAGGATAGCATGGGAGTGTTGGGTATTTTTTCTAACCCTCTGTCCTGGCGGCAATGTTTAAAATTTATTTAGCCTGAGGAGAGAGACCACTTGTTCAAATTGTTAAGACTGTGTTGTATGCAGTTATGTAGGGTGGAGGGATTTGAATGACTGTAGAATATAATAAGGTCATCCATGTAAAGATTACATTTAATATTGACTGGTAATGAGTTAGGAATATCAGAGAGAGCAATGTTGAATAGAGCACAGCTCAATGCTGAACCCTGTCTAATGCCGTTATTGACAGTGAATGGAGAAGAGAGATATTTAGAGTTAACATTGACTTGGAGGGTGTTGTTGTTCAGGAAGAATTCAATGTATCTAAACAAGTGACTACCAATGTTCCAATCATTGAGTTTCTGCAAGATGCGTCTTCGCCAAGTGCTGTCGTAAGCGGATTTTATATCGAGGATTACAGCTAATGTATATCTTTTTAGCCTGAAGGCGTGGGTCACTTCATTTTCAAGGTGTAAAATATTATCAATGGTGCTTTTATTCCATCTGCAGCCACTTTGGAAAGGACTAAGAAGCTTATATTTTTCTAGGATGAAGGTCAATCTGAAGTTAACCATTTTCTCGAATATTTTGCAAATGCAATTAATGAGGCAGATAGGACAATAACTGCTCGTAGAATATTAAGGATCTTTGTCTTTCTTTTGAATGGGAATGACAATTGTTTTGGACCATTCATTGGGATATATATGATTGGTCCAAATAAGATTGTAAATTTTTAACAGGAATTCTAAGGCAGGATTGGGAAGATGGTTTAACATTTGATATGAAACTTTGTCAGTGCCAACAGCAGTAGATTTTGTTTTAAGGAATGCTCTGTGGAGTTCATTGATATTGAAAGGAGAGTTGTAGGGTTCAGTGGATTCATTGTCGTTGTAATTAATGGGAGAGTTTTCGAGTAGGTTTTTATGATGAATGAATTCAGAAGAGTTGTTTAGATTTGAAATGTTAGTAGAAAAGTGGTGCCCAAGTTCATTAGCTATTTCAAGGGGAGATAGGATTATATTTGACCCATTTTTTAAACAAGTGATAGGTTTATGGATGTTTTTACCTTGGATGCGTTTGATTTGTTGAAACATGGAATGTGAGTTTATAGGAACATTTATCGAATTAACAAATTGTTCCCAGGATTCTTTTTTCTTAAGTTTGATTGTTTTTCTCGACAGAGCTCTATATTTTTTGTATTCTATGAAGTCTTCAAGATTACCATATTTTCTGAATAGCTTGAGAGCTTTCTTCCGTTTGTTTATGAGTGTTTTAATCTCATTACAGAACCAGACTACAGGGCGTTTGGATCTCATGTATTTAGGGATGGATATTTGGGCTGCATTTAAGATATTTTCACAGATTTGTTTTAAAACGGAGTCTATGTTGAGTGAGGTATAGTTGGAGAGATCAATATCATTATGGAAGGTGATATTGTTTTGGAATGAGCACCAGTCAGCTCTTTTATATATCCATATATCAGAGATGTAGTTTTGATTTTGAGGCAGAATAGTATCACTTTTGTTAAGAGAGATGATGATGGGAAAGTGGTTTGACTGGCAGGGGTCATCATGGACTTGCCAATTAAATTTAGAGGAAATAGTATTGGAGACAAAGGAAAGGTCTATGCTAGAATATGTTTTGTAGGCAAAGGATAAATGTGTAGGATCACCGTTGTTTAAGATGGTAGAGGTAAGAGATAGATTTAGAAACTTTTCTATTTCCTTGCCTTTTGGACAGAGTTTGTTACCTCCCCACATGGGGTTGTGAGCATTGAAATCACCGGTAATGAGGTAGGGTTTAGGTAGTTGTTTCACAATATTAAGCATATCCAAGTGACAGAGGCTTTGAGAGGGAGGAGAGTATATGTTACATATGGTTAAGGGGAAGGGCTGTTTTTTTTTTTTTTTTTTTTTTGGCTCGGCTCAAAACCAGTGTGTTGTATTGCTAAGCCCTGACGCCCTGACCCAAGCCCCGTGAAGTTCCCATTTTGGTTAGCCCCGGTCAAATTCATCTCGGAAACCGAATCGGAACGAAAACAGCCGACGCCTAAAAATTCGAACACAACCTACGTATAAAAAGTCGAACACAACCGCTTTGCCGCGAATTTTTGAATTTCGATTTTGTAAACTACTGAAAGCAAAAAGGGGATTAGGGGATAAAAATGTAGATTAGTTCTCAGAGGTAGATATTCGGAGTGTAATGATTGGTGGGCTAAGATTGTGACACCACCAATAGGATAGTTGTTCGATACCAAGTCATATCTGAACTTTTTATAGTTTTTAATGGGAATTTTGGTTGAGGGAGAAATTAGTGTTTCTTGTATGCAAATGGCTAAGTCGAACACAACCGCTTTGCCGCGAATTTTTGAATTTCGATTTTGTAAACTACTGAAAGCAAAAAGGGGATTAGGGGATAAAAATGATAAAATAAAAGTGAAAGTGGTTGCTGAATGTGTCTTTGGCCTTTTAAAAGAACTAAAAAAAAACTTTTAACTCTGCCATTTGTTGTATAAAGTGTTGAAAATTTGAAACATTTATGTCAAAGAGGTTGGTGTGCATCAGCATTGTCACAATGGAAGTCAAAAACATGGAAGATTGCTGTAACTAAGCATGTCTATATCTCAAGCGAGGATTTTTTCATATTTCAAACTTCAATACCAAACTCCTCAGGTTGTCTCCAAGAGAACACACACATAAAGCTCCAAAAGTTTCACTCAATGTTGAAATTCCTATGCTAAAATGAGTTCTCTTTCCGATATTGATCCATATACAATCATACTGCCTGTCTCTTTAATGGGTCTCTACTTGTTTCGAAAGAAAATAATGTCCAAAATGCGTATGCTCTTATGTGGTGTCAAAGATATGCACCAAGTTTTCTATGTTGAATCACAACACAAGTGTGATGAGATCATTGCAAAACATTTTGTGTAAGTACTTAATCCATTCTATTTTTGTTCCAGGATTCATTGAAAACTCCGTGTAGCTAAAGAACATTTTTACTTTCTATTACTACAGTATAGTGAGCTCAGTATAGTGAGCTATACTAGTAATGAAATTATTGTTTTGACTCTCTTTCTGATATCTATGTAGGTTCTTACTTCTTAATCTTAAGAATAATCAGTAATAGATAACAGGGAACTTCTGACTTCATAAGGCTTGTATTATTAGATCATTTACTTACACATATTTTAGTGAGGTGTAGAACTTGCTCTTGTTAATCAATATATTCCCCCTCTCAGGAATCATAAAGTTCTGGGTTTGGACTGTGAATGGGTTACTATCGGCAATCATCGTGGACCTGTTAGTCTTCTCCAGTTGGCATCACCTGATGGTGTCTGTGCCCTCTTCCGAATGAACAAGATCTACCAGTATGATTACTTTTCCAATGTAAATACCATCCCAGAGTCTTTAGAAGTAAGTTGTCCTTTAGAAAAAAAAAGAGTTTTTTGAGGCAGGCTATGGGTTTGTCAAATAACACTTTATGATCTGAGAATATAGACCCACTTTGTATTCAGTTGACTCGACTCACAATGGTCCTGTATTCTTCCACCATAGATTTGTAGAAGCTTAAACCATCTTTTATATAGACCCACTTTGTATTCAGTTGACTCGACTCACAATGGTCCTGTATTCTTCCACCATAGATTTGTAGAAGCTTAAACCATCTTTTGGGGCTGTTGCTTCTACACCTAAGCTTGAGAGTGGCCTTTTTTTCCATGATAACTTGCTGGTGTTTCAATGTATTATTTAATTGAGGATTCTCATGTAAAAAATAATTCAACCTAACATAAATAAAACGAAGCGGTCAAAAATCACATTCACAAATCTGTTTTCGATTTTAAAATCTGTCGTGTACTTGCCGAGATATTTGTGTTTGAACTCGCGCTTTTCAAGGGATTTTTTCGAGATTCTTAACGCTTTTAAAGTATACTTTTAAGTACTTTCTCTGATTTACGTACGGTCCTTTCCAGGAAATTGCTACTTCCATCATAACTTTCAACATGAACATCATAATTTCCAAACTTTTCTGTTCCCCAGGTGCTCACATTAACCCTTCTGTGAGCATTGCTATGGCGCTGACGAGGAACATTAGCCCTTTCAAAGCCATGATGTTTGTGGCAGCCCAATGTGGAGGTGGGATAGCTGGGGCCGCTTTGCTGTATGGGTAAGTTTGATTGATTTTTGATATTTTTACCTAGGTATCTTGGCTAATCTCTTTTCTTCTTCCTCTTCTCTCCATAGAAGTTGGACTTAGCTTGGGGTTAACTTAGGGGATGTGTTGTTGGTGTTAATTCTATTTCAGAAAATAAGGTAGAATTTATTCATATTCAATGCAATTCAATTCTTCTTCTTCTTTTTTTTCTTCTCCTCCTCTTATTTTTTAATTAAAGGTCGCGGAGTTCAGTGCATATTATGGTGAGGGTACCATGACAATATTTATCAACGATATCAGGATTTCAGGCACATAATACAAAAGGGGGTTTCTACCAACCGATTTAAGACTGAAATTTTTACTTGCAAGTGCAGACATAAATAAAAAAATACCGTCGTAGGGGGATAGATTGCCCATATAGGGGTAACTTTTCCCATCATTGAATATAAAATGTGGCGCCATCTCACGAATTTATTTTGAACAAAAAAGATTTTTTTGGGGGGGATTTTTCTTGTTTACATTATGTCGGACCCGTGTGAGGTGCAAAAATTTGAATTTGTACGCTCAGTTCTCGTAAATTTCAGAAAAAGTGGTTGATTGTTTTTTTTGTGAAAAATTGTGTCTGAAAATTTCTACTTCCTCTTTACTTTTTTCGTTCCCTTTTTTCCATTGAAAAAATACACTTAAAATTACTTTGTTTGACGAAATTTTTTTTGGTCTGTATGATTTTTTCCCCTTCTTTTCATTACAGGTGTTTCCAAACGGGTATCTTTTCTCAAAAACGAATAAAACTCACTTTTACAATGTCCTATCATACATGGGGCAAAGTAACCCCAGCTATGAGGTTACTTTGCCCATGACTTTATGTAAAAAAAAATCGTAGAAAAATAAAGGATCAGGTTAAAGTACATATCAGTCTTAGAAATACATCCCTTTGGCTACAATATAAAATAATCCACTCTTAAATATGTTAAATAATAAAAAAGTTGTGACTGATTAAAGAAAAAAATGCTTAAATGTTGGGCAATCTATCCCCCACTTACGCGGCAATGGAGGATGGAACAGCAAGTGCAAGGGGGGTATCCTTGGGCGAAGGTGATGTGACAGTAATTTCAGATATTTAGACAGGAGGTAAATCCATAAATGAAAAAGCGGTTGATAGCAAAAATAAGTCAGTTTTTAGTAAAAGTGAGAAAAAGAAAAGGTTGAAATGAACACTCAAAAAGTAACGAGCACGTGGAGGAAGGTGCATAAATTGGAGATCGCGACTATTGATTACATAAAGACAAAAATATTATAAGAAATGTTTGAAAAACTAATTATGCAAAGAAGTAACGAAAGAAAGATGCAAAAACGAAACTATTTTAAGCACCATTTTCAAAAATTGTTCAAAAGTTAATTTTTAGTTTTCTGGATCGGCGTCGGCCATGATTAAAACCGTCGGCGCTCTCAGCATGCAGAGACCTGCAGTTAGAATTTTATCAAATTTCAAAATTTGCCGCCAACTCGATTGTTTACATAAAAAGACGCGTTTACACGACCCACTTTTCCGCTCACACGAAGCTGGGGCCTGTTCCACAAAAGTTTTCAGATTATCGTGAAAGTGAGTATCTAGAAATCATTCTATTTTTCTTGGAAGGTAGAGCGTCTCGTTTTAGTGCTAGGTCGCGGGTTCGATTCCCGCTCAAAGCCAACTTTAACTTGATCAGATAAAATAAAATTGTTTTTAATAATCGTAAGAATATTTAAAAAATTAAAATGAGATAAAAATAAATAAATTATTCTTATCAAGACAATTTCGATTAAGATGATTTAAATTGGTGAGCTTTCGATGTCACTCAGGACATCATCTTCAGACCAAGATAGATGTTGACTCTATCGCAGCAGGAGTAGAAGTGAGGAAATTACATGGTATCGATAAGGTTCTGGTATATGCGTAGGGTATTATTCACGTCGGATCTATAGTTTACTGTGTTTGAATTTTTATTGATATGAAAAGCTTCAAGGAATTTTCTTTTTTTAGGGTTTTTCTCATTATCTATGATTTTTACATTATTGAAGTCGAAATTATGTTGATTTTCAAACACGTGATTTGTGAAGGCTGACGCATTTTTCTTTGTTTTTATGTCATAATTGTGTTGGTACATTCTTTTTTTGAGATATTGGCCAGACTCTCCAATGTATGAATGGGGGCAATCTTCACAGTCAATTTTATAAACAACACCAGATTTAAGTTCATTATTTGTAGTATCTTTTAAGTTTGAGAAAAATTTAAGTTTATTATTATTGGTGGAGCGGTGTCCAAATTTAACGGGAATAATGTAATCTAAGTTTAACTTATCTACGTAATCTAAGTTTAACTTATCTACGTAATCTAAGTTTAACTTATCTACGTAATCTAAAAGTTTAACTTATCTACGTAATCTAAGTTTAACTTATCTACGTAATCTAAAAGTTTAACTTATCTACGTAATCTAAGTTTAACTTATCTACGTAATCTAAAAGTTTAACTTATCTACGTAATCTAAGTTTAACTTATCTACGTAATCTAAAAGTTTAACTTATCTACGTAATCTAAGTTTAACTTATCTACGTAATCTAAAAGTTTAACTTATCTACGTAATCTAAGTTTAACTTATCCACGTAATCTAAGTTTAACTTAACTTAGATTACTTAGAAACAGGCTACTGGTGTTTCAGTTTCATAAATCTCTCCGTATACTGGTGTTTTACTCTTGTACAGTTATTCGTAGCTAGGTGTTTCACTCTTCATAAAGCTCGGAGCTAGCTGTTTCACTTTCGTCTACAGGAATGATTGTCTATGTTGAGCTCATGTGTTACAGGACAGGTACAAATGTACGAGCCTGTCTTGTGAAACACCAAACATTTGGGTCGGCAGTGTTCTATCTCGTTGGTACACTCGTTGTTCCCTGAAACAGAAGCAATTGAATTAATAAAACCGATTGTAATAGGCAAGTCAAAAAAAAAAAATAATAATAAAAAAAAATAAATGAGATTGTTCCCACTACCACAGACGACCGAGCGAAAAATTAACAATCCTTTTTCGTAAAATAGATATACATATAGGTTTCGTTTAGCTAGCAACTAGAACAGGTTAAATGAACAAGTTCACTGGAGTTGAGCATCGGTACGCGTGGTTGGTATTTGGATTGGTTAATCTTGAAACTTGGTTGGCAAAATATTAAATAGTGCCAGTTTTAGAGCTCCAAACCCATAACAATAAAATCCACGGGCTTTGTTTGTTTGCCAAATGATAATGTCAGCAATATTAGAAAATGGTAAAAAAGACCAACTGAGGAAAAAATTATAATCGTCGAGTCAAAACTTAGAATTAGAAATTAGAACTCGTTTCCTTAGCTTTTTAAAATTTTGCTACCTCATTTACTCACCCTCATTGGTCAGATAATCTCCCCAGCGGGATTGCAGGAGATTCCACACCGCTCTCTCCAATTCCTCATCATCTACCATCACATGATCTATCCTTCCCCTCCTCTTCTTCCTCTCATTCTGTCTCCTTCTCTTCTTCATCTCCCTCTCTCTCCTACGTCTCTCTTGTTTCTCCTCTCTCTCCTTTCTCTTTTTCTCCTCCTGTCGACGCAGTTTCTCCTCCTGTCGACGGAGTTTCTCTTGGAGACGCTGTTCGGATTTCTTCTCGTTGGTCTTTCTGCTTCGTTTGTGTTGAACGCGGTGAGTTACAGCCTGGGGAGAGATTGAAAAACAGCATTAGTATAATCGATCCGAGAACGAACATTATCCCATCAGGATAAAATCCACCCCGGGCGGGAATCGAACCCGCGGCCCAGCGCTTACAAGGCAGACGCACTGCCAACCAAGCTAACTAGGCTGGCCTTAGAATTAGAAATTAGAACTCATTTCCTTAGCTTTTTAAAATTTTGCTACCTCATTTACTCACCCTCATTAGTCAGATAGTCTCCCCAGCGGGATTGCAGGAGATTCCACACCGCTCTCTCCAATTCCTCATCATCTACCATCACGTGATCTACTCTTCCCCTCCTCTTCTTCCTCTCATTCTGTCTCCTTCTCTTCTTCATCTCCCTCTCTCTCCTGCGTCTCTCTTGTTTCTCCTCTCTCTCCTTTCTCTTCTTCTCCTCTTGTCGACGCAGTTTCTCCTCCTGTCGACGGAGTTTCTCTTGTAGACGCTGTTCGGATTTCTTCTCGTTGGTCTTCCTGCTTCGTTTGTGTTGAACGCGGTGTGTTACAGCCTGGGGAGAGATTGAAAAACAGCATTAGTATAATCGGGGAAACTGTAGAGGTTACAGAGAACGAAGTCCCCAAGTCCTTGTCCTTGGACCATACCGGGATAGCATAGTTTTCAGTTTTCATTTCTTCGAGACAAGACTCAGGGACGATATTAGTTTTCAGGGGCGAAGCCAAGGGAGCGCGCAGCGCGACCTCATGCACACCCCACAAAGCCCCGGGAGCGCGCAGCGCGACCGTAAATAAGGGAGCGCGAAGCGCGACCCCATGCACAATCCCGCGAAGCCCCCGGGAGCGCGCAGCGCGACCGTAAACAAGGGAGCGTGAAGCGCGACCCCGAGTTTTCATTTCTTCGAGACAAGACTCAGGGACGATATTAGTTTTCAGGGGCGAAGCCAAGAGAGCGCGAAGCGCGACCTCATGCACAAACCGTGAAGCCCCGGGAGCGCGCAGCGCGACCGTATCCTACTGACGGAGACTTTTTGTCTTACTAAAATATTCTAAACCGTGGCGAAGCACGGGCACAACAGCTAGTACCTAATAAGTGAATGTTGGTAGGTCCTAAAGGAGTTGATCAGTGATCACCCAAATGCATTTTTTTTTTTTTTTCCGAAGAGGGGGAAAATTTGCCCCGTTTTACTGGCCTCTGTAAGTCATATACCTAATGCCAAAATTGTGGGATGTATTCGTACATAGCTACGTATCTACGATAGTGTAAATTTTTGATTTTGGTATACAGGGTGGTTCGTGATTTGCGAACCAGGCTTATATCTCAGAAACGGCTGGGAATTAAGGAATGAAATAAACGGCATCATGTAGATGAAATTTTGATGATTAAAATGGCATTTTTTAAATTTGCAATTTTTTTGCAAAACGGCCAGGATAGCATACCAAATTTCATCGCTCTACGACAGACCGTTCTTGAGATATTTTGTATACCACCTTTTCCCGTTTAAACCTGTAGTACATACATACGTACGTACAGACCATGGGCTAAAAACCACTTTTTTGAAATCAGGGGACCCCAAAACGGATATTTCCACCTATTTCCTGAATTTGAAAATTTGGACCGATTGAAATACTTTCATTACTAGTATAGCTTCGCTATGACTGTAGTACGAGTAATAGAAAGTAAAAATAGTTTAGTTAAAAAATTAGGACTTGGAACTCATTTCTTCAACTAACATAACGTAACTACTAAAAAGGCTATTCGATTCCAATACTTCCTGCTAATGGAAAGTAATACATACCTGATCAGCAAGTGTCTCAGGTGATGTTCTCGGTTCTATCGTGGTACTGACAAGGGCCTCACTAGGGCCATTATCCCTCATAACAGCCTCACTAGGGCTACTGTTCCTTATATTGGCCTCACTGTCATCATGAGAGCCTAGATCGAAATGATTGGCCTGCTTCCATTCCTCATAGGAGGCCCAGGGCCACCAGATCTTGGACTCTTCTGTGGTGAGGTCGATGGTGTTGCTAAGGGTTAAATCTATGCCGGAATCCTCGGTGTGACGCTGCTTGCGACGCTCATGTTTACCTGAGGACAAAAGGGGTTAATGATTGATTTATTACGTAGTCTTACTTGGAGGGTACCGCGTTTGTCTTTTAGGCGCTAGGTCGCGGAATTAATAATAATAGTGCTTATTTATACTCCTCGCATAGGACTGAAAAGTCCCTTTAGTCCAGCAGTAGGCTACTACTATTATTGTGGTCAAATTCTCAAATTTTATTGAGGATAAAATCCCATACCTCGGCTGGGATTGAACCCACGCCCTCCTGTTTACCAGGCGAGCGCCTTGACCACTACACCACCGAGGTAGGTCTTGGGCGGATTTTATCCTAAACTGATAGAGTTCGTTCTCGGACAGGATAGGAGAAAGCCACCTGATCCGAGAACGAACCTTATTTGTTTAGGATAAAATCCACCCCGGGAATCGAACCCGCGACCTAGCGCTTACAGGGTAGATAGGTTACCCTCCAAACTAACTAGGCGTGGCTCTGATTTGAACCCGAATCTAATGGGATTTTCAAGTATTAGAATTGTGGCGCTCACAACAACACTCAACACTAAAATAAAATCTTACACAGCCAGCCTAGTTAGCTTAGTTGATAGTGCGTGTGCCTCGGTAAGCGCTAGGCCGCGGGTTCGATTCCCGCCCGGGGCGGATTTTATCCTGGATAATGTTCGTTCTCGGAACGAGCGCTAGGCCGCGGGTTCGATTCCCGCCCGGGGCGGATTTTATCCTGATGGGATAATGTTCGTTCTCGGAACGACTGACTTTCTCCTATCCTGTCTTCCTTCTCTCTTCGATTTCAGGACGATAAGACCATAGCAGTTACAGTTCCTTCTGTCAAACCTCTTAAAAAAAAAAAAATCTTACATAGAAACCCAGGTTCTCGTTTCTCCACAACTTCCATCTCTGAAGTATAAATAACACTTCCAAATTCTTGGCCAGCACCTGAGAGCTATGTCTAACTGATGAGTTCAAATAAGAACGAAACGCGTCTGCTGTTCTCAGGTGTTGGCTAAAGAATCTTGGGAGTTGTAATAGGTTTGGTTTTGGACTAATGAGAACTCAGAATTACGATGAGTCAGGTATTTGGAGAATATTAGTCATATCTATAGGTATTTTGAGGTTTTACTGTTCACCTTAGCAGGTATTAGGTATGTAAATTTGAATCTTAAAATGTTTTCGTATGTGTAAGTATCTGTTTAGTTGGGTATTGAGTATTCACAGGTACCATAGTGCCCGAAAGAAAGAAAGCACCAACAACAACAAACGGAGTGTCCTTGGCACCTACAATTATTCTGGGAATAAATTGTAAGGCAACACAGCAGAGACTTTTACAAACAGAGAACAGTTCATCATTGGAAAAAGTCATCAATTTCTGTATATCCGTTGAGCAAACAAAACTAAACTTCCTAGAAATTGAAGGGAAGGAGGGATCAAATGTTTTGCAGAAAGATTCTTCAGTTGATGTTAACATTATCAAGGTAAATTGTTCTTACTGTGGTTTTAAACATGCAAAAGGAAAATGTAGTGCATATGGGAAGAAATGTAAGACATGCAACAAATTAAACCATTTTAGCTCAGTTTGTAAATCTGGTGCCCTGAAGAAAAATCAACAAGAGTCATGGAAGAAAGCATATGAAGTTGAAGAAAAGGCAGAGGTTGATTTTGAAGAAAAGGCAGAGGATGATTCTTTTGAGCTGAATGTGATTGGGATCTCAGAGTTTACATCCAATGAAAAGAACTGGTATGAAAAAATTTCTTTTGATGATACTGTACAAACTTTTATTAAGATAGATACAGGTGCAGAGGCTAATATCATTCCAAGGAGTATATTTGATCAGTTGAATCCAGCAACCCAGTCTCAGTTGAAGCCTACTAATGTGAGATTGGAAATGTTTGGCGGTTTTATCATGAAACCAGATGGTGTTATATCTTTGAATGTTAAACTGAATGGAATTTGTATAATTGATAGGTTTTATGTTGTAAATAAGTCTAAATGTAAGCCTATACTTGGTTGTCAAGCTTGTAGAAAATTTAAATTGATACCTAGTGTGTATTCTCATACAGTAAATAATATTCCATCCCTGGAGGAATTTATCTCTCTAAATAAAGATATTTTTACAGGTCTAGGTTGTTTTCCTGGTGAGCTTAGTCTCAAGGTTAAACAGGGAGCTATCCCTAAAAGCAACCCATGTCGTAGAGTTCCTTACAAAATATTGAATAAATTACAGGAAACTTTGAACAAGCTGGAATCAAAAGGTGTCATAGAGAAAACTCAATCAGCTGAGTGGTGCAGTAATCTGGTAATAGTGGAGAAAAAGTCAGGTGACCTCCGCTTGTGCTTGGACACACGTGATCTTAATCCTAATTTGGTTCGTGAGTACTATCAGATTCCCACCTTGGAACAATTATCTTGTGAGTTAGGAAATAAGAAATACTACTGTGTACTTGATTTAAAAGATGGGTTTCATCAAATTAAACTTGACACAAAATCTAGTGATTTGTGTGCTTTCAGTACCCCATTTGGAACTTACAAATATCTCAGGGCCCCTTTTGGTCTGTCAGTACTTCCAGAATACTTTCAAAAAATGACCTCTAACATTTTTGGTAACATAAAGGGAGTCAATGTATATTTTGATGACATTATTGCTGGGGCAGACTCTGAATTAGAGTTATTGAATATTCTTATGGAAATTGTATCAGTAGCTAGATCAAAAAATGTAAAATTTAATGTTGATAAAATTCAGTATTTTGTTTCAGAAGTAAATTATCTTGGTATGGTCTTTAATGAAGCCGGTATGAAGCCAGATTCTGATCGTGTAGAATCAATTAAAAATTTGAAAGCACCATCCAATCGTAAAGAATTACAGAGTATTCTGGGATTGATTAATTATTTGCGTCCTTTCATTCCCAACTTGTCTGACCTTTTAGTCCCATTTAAAGATTTGTTGAAGAAAAATACCATTTTCTTTTGGAATAATATTCATGAAAAACAGCTGGTCAAAATTAAAGATGTTATTTGTAGTTTATCTTTACTTCATACTTTCAGATATGATAAACCAATAGAAATTCAAGCAGATGCCAGCCAGTTTGCATTGGGTTGCACTCTATTACAAGATAAAAAACCAGTATTCTTTGCAAGTAGAAACCTCTCTCCTAGTGAATGTAATTTTGCACAAGTTGAAAAAGAATTACTGGCCATTTGCTTTGCTTTCAAGAAATTCCACAACTTTTTGTATGGACATGCTAACATAACAGTCTATACTGATCACAATCCTTTGATTTCAATTATTCAGAAACCATTAAATGCCATACCAAACAATAGACTTAGGAGACTTAGATTGAAGTTAGCTCCTTATTGTTTTACAATCAAGTACTTACCAGGCAAGGATATGCATGTAGCTGACTTGCTTTCAAGGAATGTGCAGGACTGTACTGTGGAGGATGATGAAACCTTGGTTGAAATGGTTCATGTGGTGGGCACTCAATTAGAGTTCAAGGATGATAGTCTTAGTAGATACACATCTGCCACAGTACAGGATCCTATTTTGTCTCAAGTGCTGGAGTTCTTTTCTAATGGTTGGCCAAGATCTTTAGGTCAAGATAATCAGTCAGAACTTTTGCACTTCTTTAATGTAAGAAATGACATTGTTTGTGAGAACAATTTGGTATTTTTTCAAAATAGGCTTGTAATTCCTAAGACTGAAAGGAAACATGTTCTAAATCTTATTCATGAAACCCATTTAAATTTTGACAAGAGTAAATTGACAGTTAAGAAATTTTTCTATTGGCCTGGGATTCTTTCAGATCTAAAGAATTTAATTGTATCATGCCCAGTTTGTCAAAGATTTCAAAGATCTAAAATTAAGGACCCCTTGCAATCTCATGATATTTTTGATATCCCATTCTACAAGGTGGGTGTGGACATTGCTGAACATAATCAAAAAGCTTATCTTGTTCTAATTGATTACTATTCTCGCTGGATTGAGGTTACAACCCTGAAAGATAAATCAACTGCTTCTGTAATTATTGCTCTGAAAAATATTTTTGCCCGTTTTGGAATTCCAAAGATTCTGATTTCTGATAATGTTCCCTTCAACTCTACCGAGTTCATTGCGTTTTCTAGAGAATGGGATTTCAAAAGTCAAACTATCAGTCCTCACCACTCACGTAGCAATGGTTTGTCAGAAAAGGCAGTAGGTATTGTAAAGTCCCTGTTTGTTAAGGCCAATTATACTAATCAGGACATTCAATTGTACCTTCTTAACTACAGGAACAGTCCAGTTGCTGGTTTAGAATACTCACCAGCTCAGTTACTTATGAGTAAAAATCTGAGATCTAAACTTCCCATAGATGGTAGTCATTTGTATCCCAATGTAATTAAAGACCCCCAGGTTATTGATAAGAGTAATCAGTATCTTAATTATAATAAAAATAGCTTACAAAAAACAGAAACCTTTTGCTTGGATGATGAAGTTTTAGTGCAAGACATCAAGTCAAAAATTTGGGAAAGGGGTACAATAATTGAATGTTTAGACAATAGATCTTATTTAGTTAAAATGCATAACAGTGGGAAGGTGTATAGAAGAAATGTGCATTTTATTAAAAAATTCATTTGTTCTTTTCTTGATGATCATTTGGCCGCAGAAGACAATGTAGGTAGTGATACAAGTTGTTCTAATGAAGATTATAATGCTCTTATCAATGACACTGACACTCAGTCAACTTTGAGACCAGGCCTAATGCCTGACTCTTCAGTCCCCAATTGTTTTACCCCCTCTTCAGTCATTGACTCTCAGGTTTTCTCAAATCTCTCTAAGTCTTTGCTGCTAGAAATTTTGTAGATTTTCTTGCTTTGTTCATTTTGTTTAGCTAGGATGGTCCCATCTGTGATCCATACAAACTTGTTGTTGTTTGTGTTAGTGATAATTATTATGTTGGCAACATGCTAGTGATTTTATGATTAGTATGTTGATAGTTCTGTTAGCAACTTTCCTTGTGAAAAAAAAAATAATAATAATAATAATGACAGTGGGAAGGTGTATAGAAGAAATGTGCATTTTATTAAAAAATTCATTTGTTCTTTTGCATGTTTAAAACCACAGTAAGAACAATTTACCTTGATAATGTTAACATCAACTGAAGAATCTTTCTGCAAAAGATTTGACCCCTCCTTCCCTTCAATTTGTAGGAAGTTTAGTTTTGTTTGCTCAACGGATATATAGAAATTGATGACTTTTTCCAATGATGAACTGTTCTCTGTTTGTAAAAGTCTCTGCTGTGTTGCCTTACAATTTATTCCCAGAATAATTTGGCTCTTCAACACCTTGTCCTCGCAATCTTTAAAATCACAGGATCGAATGTGTGTTTTCAATTCGACAAGAAAATTTTCGAATTTTTCTCCCACACCCTGCTTCCTGGAGAAAAACTTGAATAGCTCCATGGTTTCATTCCTCTTGGGAATCAACTGTTCTCTGTTTGTAAAAGTCTCTGCTGTGTTGCCTTACAATTTATTCCCAGAATAATTTGGCTCTTCAACACCTTGTCCTCGCACTCTTTAAAATCACAGGATCGAATGAGTGTTTTCAATTCAACAAGAAAATTTTCAAATTTTTCTCCCACACCCTGCTTCCTGGAGAAAAACTTGAATAGCTCCATGGTTTCATTCCTCTTGGGAATGCAGTGTGACTCCAATGCATCAAGAATACTTGAGACTGTTTCCAAATGACTCTCAGGTTTGGCTAAAGAAGAATACACTCGCCTACCTTCCTGGCCGAGGAGATTTTTGAGCCTTGCCACTTGAATTTCGCGGCTCTCATTATTTGTTTTAGTGGCCATGAAATATATAAGAATCTCCTCCTTGAAGACTCTGAAATTTTCGGCCACATTGCCATCAAAGGCCAACGGTGATGGTTTGTTAAACTCCATACTGTCAAATTTCTGTCCAATGCGGTTGCTGTCAAAATTCTTTCCAGGGTTCAAAATAATTGCAAGTTATACCGATTGCGCCATGTTTAAGATTAGTAATATTGAAAAGGTCAAAAGGCTTTTAAATTCAAAGTTAAAGATAGGTATTTTATTTCAGCATAATTATTATTCCAAAACACAAAATTACAACAATGAACAATGAAGCTGCACCAAATCTATATATTCAAAATCCCCCGCCACGCGGTGTTGCCAAATCCAACTATAATCAAACATCTTTAACTTGAGTAGGTAATATGTACTTACTTATCTACCCAATATGTACCTACTTACTTATCTACCCATCAAAACATGTTTGTTAATTTATATTATGTCAAGATTCATTCAACATACCTATGTATAATAAACAAAATAATCAACTTATACCTAGGTACGTACATAGGTAGGTACGAGACGTATCGCTAGTCATGCACTGTTGCCACATCTTTCGCTCGCGTTAAAATGCGCATATCTCGAGAAGTACATAAGTGGAGATGACAAAACTCCTTTAGTAGTGGAGATGACAAAACTCCTTTAGTAGTGGAGATGACAAAACTCCTTTAGTAGTGGAGATGACAAAACTCCTTTAGTAGTGGAGATGACAAAACTCCTTTAGTAGTGGAGATGACAAAACTCCTTTAGTAGTGGAGATGACAAAACTCCTTTAGTAGTGGAGATGACAAAACTCCTTTAGTAGTGGAGATGACAAAACTCCTTTAGTAGTGGAGATGACAAAACTCCTTTAGTAGTGGAGATGACAAAACTCCTTTAGTAGTGGAGATGACAAAACTCCTTTAGTAGTGGAGATGACAAAACTCCTTTAGTAGTGGAGATGACAAAACTCCTTTAGTAGTGGAGATGACAAAACTAATTTATTAGAGGAGATACCTGAGTAATTCTTTAATACTGGAGATGACAAAACACCTTTATGGGTGAAGAAGAATAACTTTTCTATTAATGGAGATGAAGAAGAAGGAAAAAAAAAATCTGGTGTGGACATCACACGACTTTCCTTATCCTATTGAATGGTGCTTATTTGGGTGTTCTGTTGTAACATTTACAATATCTCTAACGGTTTTGTCGCTATAGCTGAAAACCGCCAAAAAACGATCGTAATCTGTTCAAAAGCGGTCAAAATACCGCCAAGCGCAGCAACCATCTCAACCAAATGTTTTGTGTTGCATCCTTGTCACATTTGTGAACTACGTACCAAATTTCAAGTCTCTAGCTTATACCGTTCCCGAGATATTGTTAAATTACACGGAAAACCGCCAAAAAGCGGTAAAATGCCGCCAATCGTTGCACCGGTCTTAACCAAAAGTTTCGTGTCGCATCCTTGTCACATTTGACAGCTACATACCAAATTTCAATTCTCTAGCTCTTACCGTTCTCGAGATATTTTGACAGACAGACACACGGACCAATGGCTGAAACTTTGGATTTAGGCTCTAGGGACCTCAAAACGTGTTTTGGCACTAAAATCTGACCATCGAAAATTTGACCCGATTACATTACTTTCCTATAGGATAAGGAAAGTAACAAGTGCGCTAGAATCACATGCGTATAGTAGGTATACCTACTCGCCTAACTATGGAATGACGTATCGCTAGTCATGCACTGTTGCCACATCTTTCGCTCGCGTTAAAATGCGCATATCTCGAGAAGTACATAACGTAACTGAAAAATTTTTGCGGTGTAATTTTTTTAATTTTTTCTTCTTTCATATGAGTAAATATTTGAAAATCATGAGAATGGTCAATTCTTCTAGAATCTCATGTTCAAGTGTGGTGCTGTCACCTAAGGAATACCCCAATATCATCTAAGAAATCAGTCCTAAAAGAACCCTAGCCTTTAAAGCTCTTCTAGTAAAACATAGGGAAAGTCACAGAAGAATCAATCAGGTTGCAGTTACATAGACCTTTTTTAATGTACCTACTTAATACCAAATACTTTAGACTTGATACACAGTGATGAGCCTTTTAATAAGTAGGTACTGGGTTCTTATATAAGGTATATACCTTCTGGTTCTAATAAGTACAGTAGAACCTCCATTATTTCAAGTTTCTATTATTTCAACTCCAAAATCCATTGTAGTCATGCACTGTTGCCACATCTTTCGCTCGCGTTAAAATGCGCATATCTCGAGAAGTACATAACGTAACTGAAAAATTTTTGCGGTTTTATTTTTTTAATTTTTTTCTTCTTTCATATGAGTAAATATTTGAAAATCATGAGAATGGTCAATTCTTCTAGAATCTCATGTTCAAGTGTGGTGCTGTCACCTAAGGAATACCCCAATATCATCTAAGAAATCAGTCCTAAAAGAACCCTAGCCTTTAAAGCTCTTCTAGTAAAACATAGGGAAAGTCACAGAAGAATCAATCAGGTTGCAGTTACATAGACCTTTTTTAATGTACCTACTTAATACCAAATACTTTAGACTTGATACACAGTGATGAGCCTTTTAATAAGTAGGTACTGGGTTCTTATATAAGGTATATACCTTCTGGTTCTAATAAGTACAGTAGAACCTCCATTATTTCAAGTTTCTATTATTTCAACTCCAAAATCCATTGTTTTTTTTTCTATCTTTCAAAGGATATCCTATTATCAGGGGAAAAGATCATAGAAAGTGATCATTTCAACCTTGATAATTTCAACAACCCCCGTAATCAAGGTTCTACTGTAGGTACAGGGTACTTATACCTTCTGGCTTATTTGTCATTTTTTCCAGAACCTTCTGAATGATCCTATGATAGTGAAAGTGGGAGTGGCAATAGAAAATGATTCCAAATATTTGTACGAGGACTATGAAGTGGACATTACCTCCTGGCTAGACTTGCGGCATATTGCCAAGCAAAACAACGTGTTGCCCAGAGGGTTGGCATATCTTGCCCAAGAGACTGTTGGTGAGTAGAAATAAATCCTTGTAGAATAGCCAATAGCCAGCAGCACATGATTGCCCAGAAATTCCCCCATCCTTATACAGAGTGCACCAGAAAAACACTGACAACGGCTCAGGGTACGTAGATGTCATCATTTCCAACAAGGTTCTGTGGGTCATTTTCCTAACTTGGACCTCGTTACCGAGAATAATCCAAAAAACCACTTTTTAAAAAAATCACAGACCTTGTGTCATTTTTTAGGTCATAACTTTTTAATTTTAATCGATAAACTGTTTTTGTAAAACCACAAGCCAGAGCACAAAATTTTGATACAAATACACCTGAAAACTGATTTCCAAAGTTCAGGTTTGATGTTGTTTTTCAAGCTCGAAAAAGATTTACCTTGTTATGTCCGATTTTTACGTTAACAAACACGCGGTTTTCGTCCGAGGAAATTTTGGAGTTGAGGTCTCCATCTTTCAGGAAAACTTGCGCTTTATTCAAGGATCAGGAGGAGACCTTTTTTTACCTTTTTAGCTCAAGTCCTTCCCGGAGAAATAACCACTTGACTACCTGTAAAACACTCATGATGCTAGAAAATTACTGACCGTGTGTGGGTGCCTTTGCAATGTTCTAGAAGACGCGAGGGCTGTGAAAATAAAATTCAGTTTTTCCGCCGGAAAAAGATTTATTTCAACCCATCAGAGGATTTTTTTTTTTTCTTTTAATAAATTTTGTTTAAAAGGCTCGACTTCGAATGTCATGTGCCCCTTTTACTTAAATGTTTTATTTTTCAAATAACACAGGAATAAGGATCAAACAGGGTGGTATAAATAGATTATGGTAGAAGAAAAGGAATGTTAGATATGACATCAGAGGAGAACTTTTTCAAAAAAAAAAAAAAAAAAAAAATGTAAACTGCACCGCCAGAGTAAAGAATAATAATCTATGGCTGGCTTCACACCAATAATTAACGCTTAATGAAGTTATTTGAAGCATTCAAGACACCCGAAGACACCTACACACGGTCAGTAGTTTTCTAGCCTCGCGTATGTTTTCCAGGTGGTTATTTCTACGGGAAGGACGTGAGTTAAAAAGGCAAAAAAGGTCTCATTCTGATCCTTGAATAAAGCGCAAGTTTTCCTGAAAGATGGAGACCTCGGCTCCAAAATTTCCCCGGACAAAAACCGCGTGTTTCGTAAGGTAAAAATCGGACATGACGACGTAAATTTTTTTCGAGCTTGGAAAAACATATCAAAACTGAACTTTGGAAATCGGGTTTCAGGTGTATTCGGATCAAAATTTTGTGCTCTTGCTCGTGGTTTTAACAAAAACAGTTTATCGGATTAAAATGAAAACGTTGTGACTTAAAAACTGACACAAGGTCTGTGTTTTTTTTGGACTTTTCTCGGTAACGAGGTCCAAGTTAGGAAAATGACTCACAGTAAAAAAAAAAAAAAAAAAAAAAAAAAATGTAAACTGCACCGCCAGAGTAAAGAATAATAATCTATGGCTGGCTTCACACCAATAATTAACGCTTAATGAAGTTATTTGAAGCATTCAAGACACCCGAAGACACCTACACACGGTCAGTAGTTTTCTAGCCTCGCGTATGTTTTCCAGGTGGTTATTTCTACGGGAAGGACGTGAGTTAAAAAGGCAAAAAAGGTCTCATTCTGATCCTTGAATAAAGCGCAAGTTTTCCTGAAAGATGGAGACCTCGGCTCCAAAATTTCCCCGGACAAAAACCGCGTGTTTCGTAAGGTAAAAATCGGACATGACGACGTAAATTTTTTTCGAGCTTGGAAAAACATATCAAAACTGAACTTTGGAAATCGGGTTTCAGGTGTATTCGGATCAAAATTTTGTGCTCTTGCTCGTGGTTTTAACAAAAACAGTTTATCGGATTAAAATGAAAACGTTATGACTTAAAAACTGACACAAGGTCTGTGTTCGGGTTTCAGGTGTATTCGGATCAAAATTTTGTGCTCTTGCTCGTGGTTTTAACAAAAACAGTTTATCGGATTAAAATGAAAACGTTGTGACTTAAAAACTGACACAAGGTCTGTGTTTTTTTTGGACTTTTCTCGGTAACGAGGTCCAAGTTAGGAAAATGACTCACAGAACCTTGTTGGAATTGATGACATCTACCTACCCTGAGCCGTTGTCAGTGTTTTTCTGGCGCACCCTGTATTAACCACGTGCAACGTTCCCTAACTTCAGTGATCCTTTTGAATTAGGTGTGCCAGCCTAGTTAGTCGTTGGCTTGGTTGGTAGCGTGTCTACCTTGTAAATGCTAGGCCGCGGGTTCTTCTCCCACACGGGGCGGATTTTATCCTGATGGGATAATGTTCGTTCTCGGAACGGCTGGATTTTTCCTATCCTGTCTTCCTTCTGTCTTTGATTTCGGGACAAGGATGCGGCACGAAACTTTTGGTTAAGATCGGTGCAACGGTTGGCGGCATTTTACCGCTTTTTGGCGGTTTTTGTCTCTCTCAAGGTAAGTAAATGCCCATTTTTAATTTCTTGAGTGAGGAGGCCTAGGTAGGTTTTTCTATTCTGTTGAAATAAAACAACTAAGCCAGCCTTGTCAGCTTGGAAAGTAGCGCGTCTACCTTGTAAGCGATGGGTCGCGGGCTCGCTTTCCGACCTGGGACGAACTTTGTTCCAAACAGATAAGGTTCGTTCTCGGAACGGCTTTCTGTCTCCCATCTTGTCTTCCTCTCTTCAATTTCGGGACTATAAGACCTGACCTACGGCTACAGTTTACAGTTCCCTTCATCAAACTTGACGTGTGGTTTTCATCTCCTTTACAGCAAAGCATCTTTGGCTTTCTCTTCCGGTCCAGACCCAGTGTGTACGAGTCGTACATTAATCAGCACTGTTTCGACTACCTCGGTGTTCCCTACAGGGACAAGCCCTCAGCTCAGGCCAAATTCCTCGGTCCAAATAGACCCGAATCCAGTCTACCCTCGCGAAGGTCGTATTCAACAGAGTCCCGCCCTTGGAAAGGGTTTCGACCGGGGAAAGTGTATGACAACTGTTATCTTCTGGACAGCTTGGGTCAGGTGCTGTGTACGTGTGACAGGAAGAAAGCTCAGTGGTATGTATAGGGGACCCGGTCGTAGGCATTAGTAAAAACACACTACCATGACTTCACGTGAGCTCACTTGACGTGATAGTAGCGTGACCTGAACGAGATTACCTACGATTATGGGAAAACGTTGAAGGTTGAAGTACATCTTTTTTTGACTCCTCGTGAGCTCACGTGACGTGATGGTAGTGTGTTTCCACCTTAACAATGTCTACTTTTAAGGTGCCAGTACACTGTAGACTTTTTCGACTTTTTTCGACTCTCGTTTCAGCGCGAAGGTAAAAGTGTTTCACCCTCACTCGTCGGGTGAAACACTTTTTTTTTCAATCAAAATTCCATTTTTTCTTTTTTAGTTTTTCAGTACTGATGATACGTTACGCCACCTGCCTCGGTGGCGTAGTGGTCAAGACGATCGCCTGGTAAACAGGAGGGCGTGGGTTCAATCCCAGCCTAGGCATGTAATTTTATGCTCATTTATTTGAGAATTTGAGGGTTAAGTGGTTGTTGTTGTAGCAGTGGCTGCTGATCAAGTCTCCTCTCCAAGCTCTTGCCCAAGGGGTAGATCCAGGAACTCCTTCCAGGGTTAGGTGGTAGAGAACGCTTCCGGCGTTAACCTCGCCTAAGTAGTGGTTACCTCCACTCAAGAGTACATTATTTTTTTCCCAGGTATTTGGACAAAGATCTGGGCAGTTTGGTACGGGAGGACCCGTTCACAGTTCGACTCTCGTTTCAGCCCGAAGGTAAAAATACCTATAGTATTATTTGTTTCTACGAGTTACAATCATAATAGGGTACGGCATCACCTATTTTATCCAAGTACAGGGTGCGCCAGCGTTACCTGATGATGTGTGACAGGTTGCTCCATTTTGTTGGAAGTACAGTTGGCAACGACTAAGACCACGGCGGCGAAGTTCTGGAACAAGAAAAGTCGAAAAGTCGCGGACAGGCCAAGAGCTGGAGCATGTTGTCTTGCAGATCGCCGGGGACTCTGTAGAATAGCTTCGCGTACAAACTCAATGTTCTCTTGTGTTCTAACAATCCTCAAAATACCACCTGTTTTTTGCGCACAAACTCAATGTTCTCATGTGTTCTGACAGTCCTCAAACTACCACCTGGTTTTTTTTTGCACGCAGAACCTGTCTCTCGAAAGTTTTTAACCCATCTGAGGATTGTATTGCGTGAGGGAACTCTTCCGTGGGCTGTTACACGAAAATGAATACGAAAATTCCTCTGAACAATAATCACAAATTCACTATTTTTAAGGAAAGCCTCTACGGCGAAAGCACGATGTTGTGGGGTCCACGACTCCATAGCGACTAAATTGCTTATGATTCTGAATCCAGAAATGTTTACTTTAACAAGATGCGACAAGTTATAACAAAGTAGTGAACAAAACAAAATCGTCCGGTAACGCTGGCGCACCCTAGCCCGAAGGTAAAAATACCTATAGTATTATTTGTTTCTACGAGTTACAATCATAATAGGGTACGGCATCACCTATTTTATCCAAGTAGTAATAAGTTAGTCCTATATTAGCATTAAGGAAAATTGTGTACCTACATACTTGTTTGTATTTTTTATTTACCAACCTCAGTGGTATAGTGGTTAGCGCGGTGGACTTCGAATCTGGAGGTTGGTGGTTCGAGTCCAAGTCAAGTCATAAACTTTAGCGTAGTCCATTAAGCAGGGAACGACATTAAATTTTGTGACAAGCATTTATGTTTACCACAATTAAAATTCCTTCCTTTACTTGTTTGTATTTTATCACGATAAAAATATTTGATTTGAAGGTTTTGATCGTGAGGACTGCAAGTATTACTCGGAGGAGAAGAGGAACCAGTGTGTGGTGTGTGGCAGTGAGGAGCGCTACTCACTTGTCAAGAAGTACATTGTACCGCACGAGTATCGGAAATACCTGCCTGGTATGATTATTATTATTATTATTTTCAAACCGAAGACTGAAAAGAACTTGGCCAACTGATCTCTTTTCACAATAGATAAATAAAAGTTTCTGCAACCACCCAGCTTAGTGTGCGACTATCCTAAGGCCTCCTTGACAAAATGAACTAACAGTGATCTAGGATCCTAGGCAGATTTTGTTAGCACTTATGCTATGGACACTGTTTTTTCATCTAAATCTTGGGCTTGGGCGAGTTGCACACTAGGTGGTTGAATTGCATTCCAACCCTACTACAACTACAGGATTTGTATGTAGCAAATAATACTGGAGTGATTCCACTGGGAATCTTCTCCATCATGTCAATTATTCTACCCTCTGATTTACTTATTACAACTTGTTCTTAACTAAATTGTAGATTGTAAATAAAACCCAATCAAAAAAGAAAAATTTATACTGCTCGAATAGGAAAAAAATTGTTAAGTTCTTTGTGTACAAATGAAAAGTATTTTGGTGAAAATAAATAAATAAATAAATAAATAAAAAATAGAGGAAGTGTTAAAAGCCAGAATTTTAGGCTAAAAACAGAGTGAAGCATAGCGCATAGAGCAGGTAGAGGAAAACGACGGACGCGACTAGTCCCAAACGCGTAGAGCAGAAAGCTCTATGCTTCTTAGCCTTATCCGGAAATCAAAGAGAGAAGGAGGACATCATAGTAGAAACCTGTTCCTAGAACGAAATCTGTTAAGAAGAAAGTTCGGCCCGGGTGGGAATCAATCCCCCGACCTAAAGCTTACATGGTAAGCGCGCTGCCCTCCAAGCTAACTGGCTTCATCGTTGATTAGCACTCTGGATTAACTGAAAACTCTCTGCGCTAAGATCGAGCATTACATTACATGCCTCGGTGATGTAGTGGTTAAGGCGCTCGCCTGGTAAACAGGAGGGCGTGGGTTCAATCCCAGCCGAGGTATGGAATTTTATCCTCAATATAATTTGAGAATTTGACCACAATAATAGTAGTAGCCTACTGCTGGAGTAAAGGGACTTTTCAGTCCTATTCGAGCAGTATAAATAAGCACTATTATTATTGTTATTATTAAATATTATTAAATCATCATTAGATATTTTCTTTATTTTTACGAGGTGTGTGCGATAGAGTGAATTGTAACTACCGACCTTGTCTTGTTTCAGATTATATGAAAGACCGAAGATCTCATGACGTCCTACTGATGTGTTACCGGTGTCACATGAGAAGCAACATGAAGGATCAAGCTATGAGGAAGAGTTTAGCGCGCCTCTGCAACGCGCCTCTCGACAGCAAGACGAATAAAGCTGTGGTGAGTAGCGCGTAGCGCATCTGCCTTGTTGTTAATTTTTTTTAATTTTATTTTACTAAAAAAAAGTTTGATAAAGGGTAGAGCTTTCATAGAGGGAATTAGAATGGGTAACATTGTTAACAATAAAATACAATACATCTGTAAGACCTGTAAGGAATTGTAACTGCCAAGGTCTTATCGTTCCGAAATGGAAGAGAGAAGGAAGCCAAGATAGGAGAAAGCCAGCTGTTCCGAGAACGAACATTATCCGTTCAGGATAAAATCCGCCCCGTTATTATACACTGGGCCAAGCAATTAGAGGAACGCTATCATTTTTCATGTTTTCCTCCGTTCCCTTTGTTCTTGTTGGATTTTATCAACTTTGTTTGAAACTGTCCAAAATATATGAAAATGTGTAAGAATACCAAACAATTTCATATTGATAATCCTAGGTCCCATTGTCCAAAGAAAACCAAAGGAAATGACAGCGTTCCTCTGATTGCTTGGTACAGTGTATTTTATTCTAATTTCTTCTGCTGCTTCCAGACACATGTTGACGAGATTCGTAAAGTGAAAAGTGCAGCGCGCGCCCTGTTGAGACATACTCGAACTAAACAACTGCCTGACGAGAGGTTTTTCGACCTGGTATCCCTAGTGGATGATTATTTTGTCGGAGATCCTAGATATAAGGGACTTTCGATGATTCAACTCATTCAGATTGGGAGTCAGCTGTGTGAAACGTAAGTAAAAAAAGCCATTGATTATTATTGTTTGAAGAGGTTTAATAGGAGGAACTGTAGCGGGAATCGAACCCGTGACCTTGCGCTTACAAGGCAGGCGCTTTACTCTGCAAGCTAACTAGGCTGGCCATGGCCATGTAGGTACAGTGAAACTTTTTTCTTTTTTGTAGTGCAAGTTTGATTTTATTTTCTTTAGCAAGGGAATTTTCAGGCGGGTATCCTCCCTGCTTAAAGTACCCCAGCCAGACTAAGCTGGCCTACTCCTTTTTTTTACTTATGTATTAAGTAAACAATCTTATATTATAAGAACGAGATCCATTCACAGTTCACATTTCATAGTTCACACACTGATCGCTCTATCTCGAGAACCACAACACCTAGAAAGCTGAAATTTGGTAGGAATATTCCTTTTATGGTCTAGGTGTGCAATAAGAAAGGATTTTGCGAAAATCTAAACCGATCCTGAGATAGTTTATGTTTTTAGTTTGATGACTACAAGTTCGGCCATGCCTTTTCCACAAGGTTGGCCATGCCTCGGGATGAACTAGTAAGTTATAAGAACGAGATCCATTCACTCATTCACAGTTCACATTTCACATTTCACACACTGATCGCTCTATCTCTAGAACCACAACACCTAGAAAGTTGAAATTTGGTAGGAATATTCCTTTTATGGTCTAGGTGTGCAATAAGAAAGGATTTTGCGAAAATCTAAACCGATCCTGAGATATCAATTTTTGATCGCTAAAATTTCCATAAGAAATACACAGAGTGCAGAGACTGCGGGAGAGAAATGTTCCGCTCTCGACCAACATTTTGAGTTTCGTTTATGTTTTTAGTTTGATAACTATGCAGCTAATAGGGAGCGCGCAGCGCGACCGTATTTTTTATTATTTTCTACAAGTTCGGCCATGCCTTTTCTACAAGTTTGGCCATGCCTCGGGATGAACTAGCGGGATTCCGGAGCGAAGCGACGGAATTCAGCTAGTAGAATAATAAAAGCAACCTCCTTGGCCGAGTGGGTATCACACTAGGCTTGCACGCAGGAGGCCCGGGTTCGATTCCCGGCGGAGCCGAGGATTTTTTCGGCTCTGTGCTTGGAGTTCGGGGTGCACTCAGCCTCGTGAGGACAATTGAGTAGCTACATTAATCGAGTAGTGACCAGTGGCGACATTACCAGTGTAAATAGATTATTGAAATATGGAAATCAATTGCAGAGGCACATAGTAATATCCACAAAAGTTGTGAAAAAGCCCTGCTTTACCACAAATAATTTGAGATTTGATTTTGATTATTTTCTCTTCACATCCCACAGGGTGCAAAACGCCGAGTTTGTTTCGCACGGTCAGGCAGTAGTCACCTACTTCCAGGAGCGGGATCAGCTAGAGCTGTTCGAAACCCGATGGCGTCAACATTTTCTGGAGACTATGCGACCCGAGTATTTGCCCAAACATTGGTCCCTGCATCATAACTTTGAGAGGCGGAAAACGAAAGTCCAGAATGGGCGAGAGTTTGAGTAACGCTGCGGAAAGTCAGGAGACAAATCAGATTCCCTGACTTTACCGGGTTCCCAGTCCATTTTTTTGGCAGGCACATCTGTCAGGTCTACCTGATAGAGGAAATTTTAACTGCTATTGGTGGCGTGTGACTTCCGATGTTTCAATATATTGACTGGAGTCAACTGAAGAGCGCGGTTACACACATCACAGAAATAAGACGAGGTACTTGACTGTGCCGCACTGCTCTCGAAATCCTGCCCTGATTCCTTGGACATATCTGTGAACAATGGACATAGGGATTATTATTGTTAGGATTATCTTGAATAGACCATTTGCACTTACTTAGTATAGAATATACCTTGTTTATACTGCCAGAATGAGACTGAAACATCCCTTTACTCCCGCAGTCTAAACAAGGTCTTATGTATTTGGTTTTGGTACTTAGGTGAGGTTTCAAAGTCAAGTCAAGAGCAGAAAACTTCTACGACTTCTAGATCACCAGATAAATAGATTCAAAAAAATATACCGGTAAATCTTATTACTGACGTTTGCAAGGAACTGTAACTGCTATAGTATTATCGTCCCGAGAGCGAAGAGAGAAGGAAGACAGGATAGGAGAAAGCCAGCCGTTCCGAGAACTACTTACTTAGAGAGAACTTTTTTTTTTAAGATTGTACCTCGGTACCCCTTTCGCATTACTTCAAGGCACATTCTTTTACATCCATGCCTATACACAAGAACGGAAAAGTTTGGATAGAAAATTTCCACCCTGGCCGAGATTTGAACCCGAAAAGAGAACTTACCAGTCTGATGGGGTGAACATAGTTGAATATGCTGTAGTTTTTCCAGGGAGGTTAGTTCTAGTTCCAAGCCACACCCATCACATGAGAAAGACACCAAGCTACCTCCATCTGCAAGACTGAGGAGGAAACAAACGAAAATAATATTATTTTTTTACATAAGGTGTCAGCTCCCATGTGGCGTAGTGTTCACTCCGCTCGCCTAGCGCGCGGAAGATCCGGGTTCGATTTCCGGAGGGGTAAAAAAAATTGTAGTCAAATGATTGATTCCGTGACTGGCTGTTGCGGGGCCCACTCAGCCTCGTGAGGAAAATGAGTAACTATGCAAGATAAATACGCATTGTGACCGGTGCCAGCATGGTAGATAAATATTGGATGTTAGGATTATTGAGATATTGGGAAAATCCTACAGTGCTCCAGTGAGCACCAAAAATTGTGACATAAATAAAATGCAAGGACGGGCTACAACTGTTCAGGAGTTGTGGTGAACCAAACATACAAAATAACATAACAAATTGTAAAACTTAAACCTCACTCCTTTCGTTCAACAACACTCACCAATCATACACCAGATACGGAGTTACTCGCACTCCGCCCAACGTTTCCTCCACAACCATCGGAAATTCTGCCACGAACGGGTTCGAACCCGGCACTCCAGACTCTGCGCCAGTTCTCCGGTACATAGTTTTCAGATCTGCCGCTAGGAGGCGTCGTATTGAGTAGGCGAGGTGAGTAGCGCTACTCATAAACTGAACGAGGTCTCGAGTGAGGGAATGCTCAAGCTGATTCACATCTGCCGTGCTCTCTGATGAAATTGAAAGGAGGAAGCAATAAGAATAAAAGAATTTTTATCTGTGTTAAGCATACCTAAATGCTCGTCACAAATATGGATCCCACATTATTACACCTAGATGACTTGTCTTAGACTCGAACCACCAAACTTCAGCTCCAGAGTCCAACGCGTTAACCAATGCACCACTGAGGTTGGCAAGTAATAAGAATAATTTGAGCCAGCGGGGACAGCACGTTGAATGCGTAATCACTAAAGTTAAACAACGTTGAGCCAGCCTAGTTAGCTTGGTTGGTGGCGCGTCTGCCTTGTAAGCGCTACGCCGCGGGTTCGATTTATCGAGGATAAAATTCAATACCTCGGCTGGGATTGAACCCACGCCCTCCTGTTTACCAGGCGAGCGCCTTGACCACTACACCACTTTTTTTGTTTTTTTTTTTTTTTTTTTTTTTTTTTTTTTTTTTTTTTTTTTTTAAGAGGTTTGACAGAGGGAACTTTAACTGCTATGGTCTTATCGTCCCGAAATCGAGGAGAGAAGGAAGACAGGATAGGAGAAAGCCAGCCGTTCCGAGAACGAACATTATCCCATCAGGATAAAATCCGCCCCGGGCGGGAATCGAACCCGCGGCCTAGCGCTTACAAGGCAGACGCACTACCAACTAAGCTAACTAGGCTGGCACTACATACCTTTATTCAGTTGGTATGCAAGAAGTCGGGACCAGGAGTCCCGGATTTGAATCCCGGTGAGGACACATTTCTCACTCGCCTCTTGTAGGGGCACGAACACTTCTATCCACGAATCAAACACGAGTCTCGTGAAATCCGAATTGGTATGAATTGTAGAAGAGAAGAGAAGAAGGGTCTGCAGTCATTTCTCACTCGCCTCTTGTAGGGGCACGAACACTTCTATCCACGAATCAAACACGAGTCTCGTGAAATCCGAATTGGTATGAATTGCAGAAGAGAAGAGAAGAAGGGTCTGCAGCGCGGGCATACGTAGACAGTTGACTAGGAATGGTTTGCTTGTTTCCAATAGAGACCTGAGGGTAGAATATAAGGGTAGAATGAACTGTAGACCTGAGGTCTACTCGGAGGAATGGTTTGCTTGTTTCCAATAGAGACCTGAGGGTAGAATATAAGGGTAGAATGAACTGTAGACCTGAGGTCTACTCGGAAAAAAAGGCCACTCCTAAGTCCCACAGGCCCGATCGATCGCGAAATCAAAGTTAGTAATAATAGTGCTTATTTATGATGCTCGCATTGGACCGAAGAGTCCCTTTGCCCCAACAGCACGCTACTACTCTAATTGTGTTTAAATTATATTGAGGATAAAATTAAATGCCTCGGTTGGGATTGAACCCACGCCCTCCTGTTTACCAGGCGAGCGTCTTGACCACTACACCATTAGTAGATATACTCTGCACTCAGAGAGAAACCTCGAATCGATATCAATAATTTAAGAAATAGAAGGTAGAAAAAAAAAAAGGAACACCCAAATAGAAATAAAAAATTTAAAAAAAAAAAGGAAAAAAAAAAAAAAAAAAAAAAAAAAAAAAAAAAAAACTCACATAGGTAGGTATATATTTTTTGTTATTGAAAATATTATAAAAGTAGGTACATCATTAAAACAAAAACAACTCACATATAGACGAGGAGCTGGTGTTTGGAACTGATCACATTACGACCCGGCAGTTTTAGACCGGGAGGTGGATCAACAATATCATCCTCTGATATTCGAAGCACATCAGGCTGAGAGGTAAACACAGAGAAAGGGTGCAGGGATACGAACCCCTTGTCTTTGCAGTGGAACAATGCCTCCTTGACCGTCTGTAGAGGAAGCAATAAGAGCTTTTTTTTACTGTTGATTTTTTTTTTGTGACGGGGGTTTTCCCATTCGTTCTATCCGCCTCCTCATATCTTATTCTTCGCCTATTCTTGTGTTCAAACGGGGTCGGTGGTGATTGCTTTGGGCTGATATATGATTTTGGCAACAAAATTTTTACAAGTGGATGCTATTCGCACTTAACCTTCGCTATTTCTGTAGCAAGGGAAATTCAGGCTGCTATACTCCCTGTTAGATTTTGGCAACAAAATTTTTACAAGTGGATGCTATTCGCACTTAACCTTCGCTATTTCTGTAGCAAGGGAAATTCAGGCTGCTATACCCAACCAACCAAACATTCGGCAAGTATGATGTAGTAGAAAGTGAGAATTTACCTCTGAAGTGTTAAACTCGTCACCAATAGCCACCTGAGGATATAGACCTGACGCTAGGATGACTTTAAGTATGGTGACATCCTTGTGACTTCTTGCTGTACTGCCTGACAGCAAATCCTGCCAAATGAGAGAATCAAACAAGATAGGGGTTTAATGTCACGTTATAACAGCTAAGGTCTTTATGGTCGATGTTACCACTGGTAAGTTAACACAGAGCCAAGGGTTTTCTTTGACGTCACCCATAAGCCATATGATTTACAAAGGCCAGTATTTCTTAAACTGCTCTGGATTAACTGAAAACTCTCTCACCCTCCATTTGATGACAAGCTACCCGCTTTAGTCACATTAATCTCACCCAGGCTGAGTGGGTCAGTGACCGCTACGCCATGGGAGCTGACTGAATACGTCAAGTCGAAATTTGTGTGTTTTTTTTTTTTTCTTTTTTTTTAAATATCATGTACCTATTCCTTAGGACGTTCTTTTTCAAAACATGGGGGGAAAAAATCTCACCTTAGCAATCCTATTGAAATAGGTATGGAAGAGCTCGATATTGATCGTGGCGGACATGAGAATGATCTTCACCTCCGCAGTGGAGTGGAGGAGACATTTGATCACTCCCAGTAGGAAATCTCCATGGAGGTGACGTTCATGTATCTCATCCAGAACTAGAACGTCGTAGGACGAGAGAAAATTATCCGCGGCTACCTGGGAATAGTAAATACATACAAGAAATGTAGAAGTAGTATTTATTATTATCTACTATTATCTGTACCTATGTATAAGTAATACTATTTTTTTCATGAGGTTGGATAGAGGGAACTGCAACTGCCGAGGTCTTTTCGTCCTGAAGGCAAAGAGGGGAGGAAGACAGGATAGAAAAAGGCAGCCGTTCCGAGAACTAACATTATCCGTCCAGGATAAAATGCGCCCCGGGCAGGAATTGAAACGTGGCCAAGCTCTTACGAGACAGACACGCTACCAACCAAGCTAACTAGGCTGAGTGGGCCCTGAAGTACCAGCGGCACGCGATAGCCCAGATGGTAATGGTAACCCATCTGAATACTAACCACACGCAACATTGCTTAACTTCAGTGATGAGAAATTGTGTATTCAACGTGCTTTCGCCGCTGGCTTTCTCTGCGTTTATGTGTGTAAAGCAAATTCGGTGATCCATTGACCACTGGTGCATTTAGGCCCACTGAGAGTAGCTTTGGTTTCAGGATGCTGTTATAGTTTTTCCTATACATACCTGAACCTGTTTCGGGTCATGTTTGAGCCGAAATTCGACCTCATTGGCATCCATACTTTCCAACCTCTCTCCCGCCTCCTCTTCCTCTTCTTCTTCTATCTCATATGCATTGTCAGCTTTCAGCATTTTCCGCTAGTGTCTATCTGATGAAACATGGACCCAAACACTAGCATCTTGCCTAGGGGAATATCCACAGGCAGATCCGATAGAAACCGACCTAGACTGGTCACGCGTTCCTTTGAATCTATAGCTCCCTGAAACCCAATAGAATAGATACCTTTGTTATCCTGATGGAATGAGACTAAAATGACCCTCTACTATTGCGGATACAGTCTGATTTCACCAAAAAAGGAGAACGGAAAAAAAAGTGAAATCCCCTCAAAAAACCCGAGTGGTGTACAAAGTTCAACGCCAAGTCTAATAAGAGCATAGTGTCTATCTGATGAAACATGGACCCAAACACTAGCATCTTGCCTAGGGGAATATCCACAGGCAGATCCGATAGAAACCGACCTAGACTGGTCACGCGTTCCTTTGAATCTATAGCTCCCTGAAACCCAATAGAATAGATACCTTTGTTATCCTGATGGAATGAGACTAAAATGACCCTCTACTATTGCGGATACAGTCTGATTTCACCAAAAAAGGAGAACGGAAAAAAAAGTGAAATCCCCTCAAAAAACCCGAGTGGTGTACAAAGTTCAACGCCAAGTCTAATAAGAGCATAGTGTCTATCTGATGAAACATGGACCCAAACACTAGCATCTTGCCTAGGGGAATATCCACAGGCAGATCCGATAGAAACCGACCTAGACTGGTCACGCGTTCCTTTGAATCTATAGCTCCCTGAAACCCAATAGAATAGATACCTTTGTTATCCTGATGGAATGAGACTAAAATGACCCTCTACTATTGCGGATACAGTCTGATTTCACCAAAAAAGGAGAACGGAAAAAAAAGTGAAATCCCCTCAAAAAACCCGAGTGGTGTACAAAGTTCAACGCCAAGTCTAATAAGAGCATAGTGTCTATCTGATGAAACATGGACCCAAACACTAGCATCTTGCCTAGGGGAATATCCACAGGCAGATCCGATAGAAACCGACCTAGACTGGTCACGCGTTCCTTTGAATCTATAGCTCCCTGAAACCCAATAGAATAGATACCTTTGTTATCCTGATGGAATGAGACTAAAATGACCCTCTACTATTGCGGATACAGTCTGATTTCACCAAAAAAGGAGAACGGAAAAAAAAGTGAAATCCCCTCAAAAAACCCGAGTGGTGTACAAAGTTCAACGCCAAGTCTAATAAGAGCATAGTGTCTATCTGATGAAACATGGACCCAAACACTAGCATCTTGCCTAGGGGAATATCCACAGGCAGATCCGATAGAAACCGACCTAGAGTGGTGACTCGTTCCTTTGAATCTATAGCTCCCTGAAACCCGATAGAGTAGATACCTTTGTAATCCTGATGGAATGACACTAAAAGCCCGTTCCCACTTGTCGTTTCATCTGATTTTTTCCCCCGAATGTCCTTTAGGCAATGTAATTTAAATGACTTAAGCACGCCAAGATTTTTTTTCCGAACGACAAGTGGGGATAGGTCTCAAGATGACCCTCTATAGGTACCATTTCCCGAATTTGAACATTTAGACCGATTGCAATACTTTCATAACTAGTATAGCTCGCTATACTGTAGTAATAGAAAGTAAAAATACAGTGAAATCCCCCGAAAAAAACCCGAGTGGCTTTGAACTCAACGCCAAGTCTAAAAACAAGTGTTCTTAACTTACATGTTGCGTAAGACTGCGCACCGAGCTTTCAATATTCTCCGCCGGGGGCGCTTCTAGGAACGGAAACTTGCGCACATCTCCTAGCCCCATGCACACCAAGCTCAACAGAAGGGAATCTATAGACACGCGCCTGATTTCAGGCGTGGAATATTCCGCCAGGAGCGAGTACTGCTCTTCTGAATACAGGCGGTAGCATACGCCCGGCCCTGTTCGACCTAGAACACAAATAATAATAGTGCTTATTTATACTGCTCGTATAGGACTGAAAAGTCCCTTTACTCCAGCAGTAGGCTACTACTATTATTGTGGTCATACATATTCTCAAATTATATTGTGGATAAAATTCCATACCTCGGCTGGAATTGAACCCACGCTCTCCTGTTTACCAGGCGAGCGCCTTGACCACTACACCACCGAGGCAGGGACTTTTAAGTCTCATTTTGACGGTATAAATAAGAAGGCAGTTAGTAGAGCGAAATTCCTGGCGTAAAAATGGTTAAAACAGATGGAATTCTTTTTGAAGATAAACTAAAACCTAAATTCTCTGGAATAGCGAGCCTATTCCAGAATAGTTTGAAGGGTAGCGCGACTGCGTTTTAAGCGCTATGTCGCGGGGTTGATTTCCGCCCGAGGTGAACTTTATCCTAAAGTGATAATGTTCGTTCTCAGAACGACTGACTTTCTCATTCTGTTCTTCACTTTTTCGAAATTTCCATCACAGAAAGCTAAACAAAACAAACCTGTAATTGAAACTCCGATTTATTTTCAACAATATATTAGATTTCTTAGCTAGCATATGAGAGGTGTGTCTAGCTGATGAGTTCTAATAAAAAACGAAACGCGTCCTAGTTTGCTTGAGGCCTTACCACTGGTAAGTTAACACAGAGCCAAGGGTTTTCTTTGACGTCACCCATAAGCCATATGATTTACAAAGGCCAGTATTTCTTAAACCGCTCTGGATTAACTGAAAACCCTCTCACCCTCCATTTGGTGACAAGCTACCCGCTTTAGTCACATTAATCTCACCCAGGCTGAGTGGGCCCTGAAGTACCAGCGGCACGCGATAGCCCAGATGGTAATGGTAACCCATCTGAATACTAACCACACGCAACATTGCTTAACTTCAGTGATGAGAAATTGTGTATTCAACGTGCTTTCGCCGCTGGCTTTCTCTGCGTTTATGTGTGTAAAGCAAATTCGGTGATCCATTGACCACTGGTGCATTTAGGCCCACTGAGAGTAGCTTTGGTTTCAGGATGCTGTTATAGTTTTTCCTATACATACCTGAACCTGTTTCGGGTCATGTTTGAGCCGAAATTCGACCTCATTGGCATCCATACTTTCTAACCTCTCTCCCTCCTCCTCTTCCTCTTCTTCTTCTATCTCATATGCATTGTCAGCTTTCAGCATTTTCCGCCTCTTTGGTGCTTCCTCCGCCTTCTTCCTCTTGATGGCTTGGAGCAGTTTGATTTCGCCGTGACGCAACGCTCGCTCGCGGGAACTCAGGGAGGCGTCCGGCCCCGGAATGTCCGTGATGAGACCCGAATCCTGAAAGTCGAATAGGAAGATAATTCACGGGTCGGTTGACTTGAAAGCTGTTTTTTTTCTTTTAACTGTTATTATTATTTTTTAGTCGTTCTGAGAGCAAACCTTATCTGTTTAGGATAAAATTTGACCCGGCTGGTTTCAGGTCTTAGGTATCATAGGGCCCTTGCTCAATAAACAGAAAAGATCACCCCAGAGCTGATTAAGAGGCTGACGAAAAACGCCGACCCCGTCTGAACACGGGAAAAAGTAAGGGGAAAAAAAAATACTCACCCCTAATACTTGTTTGAACTGACTCCGGAGCTTGGTAACTTCGTAGAATCGTTGCTCCTCGATTCCTCTTCGCTTACACCACTTTTTGGATCGAACCCGGTCCTTTTTGACACCGAGCCATTCCTTGTAAGCGTTCAGAACCGTGAGAGGATCTCCGTGGTTCGATTCGAGCTCCTTTCTGGCAGTCTGTAAAGCAACAAATGTGCCGGGTGTTTTAAAAGTGGTTGGATACGCTTAAAATATCATTAAAAAAATGCTCTAATAACAAAGGTCTTATCGTCTCGAAATCGAAGAGAGGATAGGATAGGAGAAAGCTAGAACGAACTTTAACTGTTCTGAGAACGAGCTTTATTTATCTGTTTCGAGACTTATCTGTTTGGAATAAAGTTCGCAACAGCGCTTACTAGACAGGCTCAGTACCCTCCAAGCTAACCAGACTGGCTTTTTTTTTAATGTAGCAGTTATTTTAATGCAACGAAATAAAATCGGGGATTAAAAAATAATAATTAAAATAAAAAATAAAAAAAAACACAGCCAGAAAGTAACCTACCTCGCAGTCAGGGTCTCGGAACGCTCGATTGGTGAATGGACTCTGAACGGACAGCACGGCAGCCAATGAGAGCACAGTGTCTATTTGGTGAAACATGGACCCAAACACTAGCATCTTGCCTAGGGGAATATCCACAGGCAGATCCGATAGAAACCGACCTAGACTGGTCACGCGTTCCTTTGAATCTATAGCTCCCTGAAACCCAATAGAATAGATACCTTTGTAATCCTAATGGAATGAGACTAAAAGCCCGTTCCCACTTGTCGTTTCATCTGATTTTTTCCCCCGAATGTCCTTTAGGCAATGTAATTTAAATGACTTAAGCACGCCAAGATTTTTTTTCCGAACGACAAGTGGGAGTAGGTCTCAAGATGACCCTCTATAGGTACCATTTCCCGATTTTGAAAATTTGGACCGATTGCAATACTTTCATAACTAGTATAGCTCGCTATACTGTAGTAATAGAAAGTTTTGACAAGTGGGAGTAGGTCTCAAGATGACCCTCTATAGGTACCATTTCCCGATTTTGAAAATTTGGACCGATTGCAATACTTTCATAACCAGTATAGCTCGCTATACTGTAGTAATAGAAAGTAAAAATACAGTGAAATCCCCCGAAAAAAACCCGAGTGGCTTTGAACTCAACGCCAAGTCTAAAAACAAGTGTTCTTAACTTACATGTTGCGTAAGACTGCGCACCGAGCTTTCAATATTCTCCGCCGGGGGCGCTTCTAGGAACGGAAACTTGCGCACATCTCCTAGCCCCATGCACACCAAGCTCAACAGAAGGGAATCTATAGACACGCGCCTGATTTCAGGCGTGGAATATTCCGCCAGGAGCGAGTACTGCTCTTCTGAATACAGGCGGTAGCATACGCCCGGCCCTGTTCGACCTAGAACACAAATAATAATAGTGCTTATTTATACTGCTCGTATAGGACTGAAAAGTCCCTTTACTCCAGCAGTAGGCTACTACTATTACTGTGGTCAAATTCTCAAATTATATGATTGAGGATAAAATTCCATACCTCGGCTGGGATTGAACCCACGCCCTCCTGTTTACCAGGCGAGCGCCTTGACCACTAAATAGGACTGAAAAGTCCCTTTACTCCAGCAGTAGGCTACTACTATTATTGTGGTCAAATTCTCAAATTATATTGAGGATTCCATACCTCGGCTGGGATTGAACCCACGCCCTCCTGTTTACCAGGCGAGCGCCTTGACCACTACACCACCGAGGCAGGGACTTTTAAGTCTCATTTTGACAGGATAAATAAGAAGGCAGTTAGTAGAGCGAAATTCCTGGCGTAAATATGGTTAAAACAGATGGAATTCTTTTTGAAGATAAACTAAAACCTAAATTCTCTGGAATAGCGAGCCTATTCCAGAATAGTTTGAAGGGTAGCGCGACTGCGTTCTAAGCGCTAAGTCGCGGGGTTGATTTACGCCCGAGGTGAACTTTATCCTAAAGTGATAATGTTCGTTCTCAGAACGACTGACTTTCTCATCCTCTTCTTCACTTTTTCGAAATTCCCATCACGGAAAGCTAAACAAAACAAACCTATAATTGAAACTCCGATTTATTTTCAACAATATATTAGATTTCTTAGCTAGCATATGAGAGGTATGTCTAGCTGATGAGTTCTAACAAAAAACGAAACACGTCCTAGTTTGCTAGAGGCCCGAGTTGTATTGGCTGGAGTTGTGTTGGCAACAGTCAAGTAGTCTGAGGGCTTACACCTACCTGCTCTCCCCTTTCTCTGTTCAGCGCTGGCCTTGCTGATCCAGAACTCCTGCAGGGTAGACATCTTCGCTGTGACGTCATAGCTCATTTCCTTCACCTTTCCCGAGTCGACGACAAACCGAATGCCGTCGATTGTGATGGACGTCTCGGCAATGTTCGTGGACACGATGCACTTCCGAAGTCCTTCGGGCGCGTAGTGGAACACCTGGCAACAGCGCGAAACGGTGAGACATTTGACAACAGTGCAAACTTTTTTTTGTGTCAAGAGTAATTTTAGTTAGATATCTAGGTTATTAACATACTAACATATATTTGAACAATAAAAATAATTGAATTGAACTGTGATGGACGTCTCGGCAATGTTCGTGGACACGATGCACTTCCGAAGTCCTTCGGGCGCGTAGTGGAACACCTGGCAACAGCGCGAAATGGTGAGACATTTGACAACAGTGCAAACTTTTTTTTGTGTCAAGAGTAATTTTAATTAGATATCTAGATTGTTAACATACTAACATATATTTGAACAATAAAAATAATTGAATTGAACTCTAAGGCTTTTAGCAAAGTTCGATCTGACAGAGGGACCTGTAACTGCTATGGTCTCATGGTCCCGAAATCGGAGACAGGATAGGAGAAAACCAGCCGTTCCGAGAACGAACATTATCCCATCAGAATAAAATTCACTCCCGCCCGAAATCGAATCCGCGACTTAGCGCTCACAAGGCAGAAACAGTACCCTCCAAGCTAACTATACTAACTGAGGGTGTCACCAACTTTCTTTTCAGCCTCTACCAGCCTGTTAGCTAAGAACGAACATTATCCCATCAGAATAAAATTCACTCCCGCCCGAAATCGAATCCGCGACTTAGCGCTCACAAGGCAGAAACAGTACCCCCCAAGCTAACTATACTAACTGAGGGTTTCAGCCTCTACCAGCCTGTTAGCTTATAACCATGTTAGGCCTATATAAATCAAATGGAACTTAACAGTCTGTTAGCTTAACAAGGCCTTCTAGGGACTGAAAAAATATTGGTGAAAGCCATCCTAAGTGATTACATATACAAATAGTTACTCAATTGTTTTGCAGGCCCGGTGTACTCACTCTATCTTGTTCCTCCAGGGACAGCGTGGAATGTAGAGGTAGTACTATCCATCCCTGAGATTTCTCATTGTACTCCTGTGCCGCTCTTACTATGCTTGATATTTCACTGATTCCTACGAATAATGAAGTTAAAATATGTTAAATCGATTTGAAATAAACACAAGTCTAAAAATGTAAAGAGCATTCTTCTACACATATGCGGGAGTAAAGGAACTTTTCAGTCTCATCCTGGCAGAATTAACAAGGTATATTCTATTTGTTCCTTACCCGACATAAAGATAAGCACATCCCCTCGTTCGGTACGTGGGTATTTCTTATCAATGATGCTCAGAATCCGAATATAAGGGCCAGGATCGAGTTTTTCCGACTTAGTTCGGTCTAGTTCGACTATCGGATGGTACTCGAGTTGAATGGGGTAGAGACGGCCTGGAACTTTGATTATCTGGTGAAGGACAATAGAATAGTTTTTATTGTCAATAAAACCAGAAGGAGTTGAATGGGGTAGAGACGGCCTGGAACTTTGATTATCTGGTGAAGGACAATAGAATAGTTTTTATTGTCAATAAAACCAGAAGGTAATATCTTACAAAGTCAATATAACTTAATTCTAAATTAAACTTTAAACTACAATTAGGTATAGATAAGTAAGTAAGTAGCTACATGAAATAGAATAAAATACAAACCTATACTCATTCTGGCTAACCACCTACAAAACGAAGAAGTTAAGTTAATAAATAAATGCCGTTTCTTTGTGTTAGTATATCACAACTTTAAAGCTCACTGCAGCATTTGTAGGATTTTCCACATATACGTACCTATTTCAATAATCCCAACACCCAATGTTTACCTACCCTGCTGGCACCGGTCGCTATGCGCATTAGGGTTTAATGGGGTTTAAACCCAAAGGGTTTAAAATATGGTTTGTGGGGTGAAAAAAAAACTACCCATTTTCCTCACGAGGCTGAACGGGCCCCGCAACAGCCAGTCACGGACTCATGATACATATTTTTTGACTCCGCCAGGAATCGAACCCGGGTTTCCCACGTGCAAGTTAGGCGCAGTGACCGCTACGCCATGGGAGCTGACTGAATACGTCAAGTCGAAATTTGTGTGTTTTTTTTTTTTTCTTTTTTTTTAAATATCATGTACCTATTCCTTAGGACGTTCTTTTTCAAAACATGGGGGGAAAAAATCTCACCTTAGCAATCCTATTGAAATAGGTATGGAAGAGCTCGATATTGATCGTGGCGGACATGAGAATGATCTTCACCTCCGCAGTGGAGTGGAGGAGACATTTGATCACTCCCAGTAGGAAATCTCCATGGAGGTGACGTTCATGTATCTCATCCAGAACTAGAACGTCGTAGGACGAGAGGAAATTATCCGCTGCTACCTATGGAAGTGTAAGATAAAATGTATACTATTTCACCTCCACAGTGGAGTGGAGGAGACATTTGATCACTCCCAGTAGGAAATCTCCATGGAGGTGACGTTCATGTATCTCATCCAGTACTAGAACGTCGTAGGACGAGAGGAAATAATCCGCTGCTACCTGTGGAAGTGTAAGATAAAATGTACCTATACTATTTCACCTCCACAGTGGAGTGGAGGTGAGATCACTCCCAGTAGGAAATCTCCATAGAGGTGACGCTCATGTACCTCATCCAGAATTAGAATGTCGTAGGACGAGAGAAAATTATCTGTTGCTACCTGGGAATAGTAAATACATACAAGAAATGTAGAAGTAATATTATTATCTACTATTATCTGTACCTATAAGTAATACTATTTTTTTCATGAGGTTGGATAGAGGGATCTGTACTTGCCGAGGTCTTTTCGTCCTGAAGGCAAAGAGGGGAGGAAGACAGGATAGGAAAAAGCCAGCCGTTCCGAGAACTAACATTATCCGTCCAGGATAAAATGCGCCCCGGGCGGGAATCGAAACGTGGCCAAGCTCTTACAAGACAGACACGCTACCAACCAAGCTAACTAGACTGACATTTGTTTATTTTAAAGTGGTTACAGGCAGCCTAGTTAGCTTGGAGGGTAGAGCGTCTACCTTGTAAGCGCTAGGTCGCGGATTCGATTCCGGCGCGAGGCAGATTTTATTCTAAACCGATAAGGTTCGTTCTCGGAACGGCTGGCTTTCTCCTATCCTGTCCTCCTTCTCTCTTCGATTTCGAGGCGATAAGACTTTGGTTGTTACAGTTCCCTCTATCAAACCTATGCTGTTATAGTTTTTCCTATACATACCTGAACCTGTTTCGGGTCATGTTTGAGCCGAAATTCGACCTCATTGGCATCCATACTTTCTAACCTCTCTCCCTCCTCCTCTTCCTCTTCTTCTTCTATCTCATATGCATTGTCAGCTTTCAGCATTTTCCGCCTCTTTGGTGCTTCCTCCGCCTTCTTCCTCTTGATGGCTTGGAGCAGTTTGATTTCGCCGTGACGCAACGCTCGCTCGCGGGAACTCAGGGAGGCGTCCGGCCCCGGAATGTCCGTGATGAGACCCGAATCCTGAAAGTCGAATAGGAAGATAATTCACGGGTCGGTTGACTTGAAAGCTGATTTTCCGCCTCTTTGGTGCTTCCTCCGCCTTCTTCCTCTTGATGGCTTGGAGCAGTTTGATTTCGCCGTGACGCAACGCTCGCTCGCGGGAACTCAGGGAGGCGTCCGGCCCCGGAATGTCCGTGATGAGACCCGAATCCTGAAAGTCGAACAGGAAGATAATTCACGGGTCGGTTGACTTGAAAGCTGTTTTTTTTTTCTTTTAACTGTTATTATTATTTTTTAGTCGTTCTGAGAGCAAACCTTATCTGTTTAGGATAAAATTTGACCCGGCTGGTTTCAGGTCTTAGGTATCATAGGGCCCTTGCTCAATAAACAGAAAAGATCACCCCAGAGCTGATTAAGAGGCTGACGAAAAACGCCGACCCCGTCTGAACACGGGAAAAAGTAAGGGGAAATTCAATACCTCGGCTGGGATTGAACCCACGCCCTCCTGTTTACCAGGCGAGCGCCTTGACCACTACACCACCGAGGCAGGTAAACAGGAGGTAAACAGTCTGTGTTCATCAGGTGTCAGGTATAGGTACGGTACTTGATCAGGTGTACCTGTCAGGCCTACCTGACAGTGAGTGGCTGGCCTTGGCCCTTCAATTACAACTACATACTTTTTTTTTAAGAGGTTTGACAGAGGGAACTGTAACTTCTATGGTCTAAAAATAAATAAAAAAAAAAAAAAATAATAATAATAAATAAATAAAAATAAACAAACAAACTTTGAATTAAGTAGCTGTCTTACTTGTCGTAACAGCAGACCCTCCGTGATGAAAACTATCTTGGTCTTCTCTCTTCTGTGCTTCTCAAAGCGGATTTGATACCCAACCAGATTGGAATATTGACTTAGAGTTTCATAGGCAACTCTCTTGCTGAGAGATATACAGGCTATCCGACGTGGCTGAGTACAAGCTGAAAACAGAATGTTAAGCAAGGACGAGTGTGGTTGGTATCTGGATGGGTGACTAGCATTTGATACCCAACCAGATTGGAATATTGTCTTAGAGTTTCATAAGCAACACCGGGGTAACGGTCTCTAGCCATGTTTAATTGGCTCCTCTTGAACCGCAGTCAACTATTGTAAGATTGTACTTTATTATTATTAGTGCTTTATTTAGACTGTCGAATTAGGACATGTATGTAGTCCCTTTATCTCAACAGTTTAATATTGCACCACTTTATTTATTTAAATTATAAAGTACAATATGGTAGGTAAAGAAGCTTTCAATAAATAATTCAATTTTTGTTACCTATCCTCTGAAAGCCAGCCTGTACCAAGTACTGAGGTATTTGTGTTGATTTACCACATCCTGTGTCACCAGCTATGATTACTACGCGCTCTTTTAGAACTGTGTCTATAATTTCCTGCCTGAAACCAATAAAGAGGATTGAAATATCGGCATGGCAATTTCGAGTGGGCATCTAGGCTTGTACGCCGGAGATCACGGGTTCGATTCCCAGCAGAGTCGTTTTTTTTCTCTGAGTTTGGAGTGTACTCAGCCTCGTGAGGACAGTTAAGTAGCTTTTTTTAGCTCTTTTAATTGAGTAGCGGCCGGTGTGGTGGCAATATTACCAGTGTAAAAAGATTGATGATTTTTTTTCGTCCTGAAAGCGAAGAGACAAGGAAGACAGGATAGGAGAAAGCCAGCCGTTCCAAGAAAGAACCCTATCTATTTAGATAAAATCCTTAGTAATGTGTTGATAACCACAAAAGTTGTGAAAAAGCTCTCTGCTTTACCACAAAGATTCATGATTTGATTTTTTGATTTGATATCTGCCAGGAATCGAACCTGAAGGAAACAGGAATGAAGAACTCACTTGTATTGGGCCACAGGTAGGCTGTTCTGGGTCTCACGGATTTTCATTAGGGTGCTGAATTTCTCCTTTTGCTTGAAGTCCAGATAGGTCCTCAACAGTAACTTCCATTCTTCATACAAAGCTGGGCTCATACCACACCTGTAATAAACAGTCACTGCTATGCAGTAAGTCCTGGGTTCGAATCTCACACATAAAAAAAACAGCTATCTCTTCTTCTTTTATTCTACCTTATCCTAATTCTATTTGGGCTTGGCGTTTCCATTTCGTATTCTACTCCTCCATTTTCGTCTATCAAATCCTCTTTTCTTCATCCTTTCCCTCCAAGGTCCTCCCTCTTCCACATTTTATCTTCATCTCATTTTCTGCCTAGGAGGAGGCTCCTTTTGCTTCCTGTTTTTTTTTTTAGATCTTTTTTTTTCTCCTTCTTCTTCTTATAAAAGTAGTGTTTCACTGTGAAAAAGGTACCTACTACCATGACAATATAACAGACACAGAAAGTATTTAAGACATTTTTTTTTTTTTTTTTTTTTTTTTTTTCCAACTGGTTATATTTACCTCCGATCATCTTCATCATAATATTCTAGGCGAGCAAAGAATTTCAACTGTCCTTCACATTGAGGGTCAATGTTGATATTTGTATATCTGATCGTACACAAGAAGGCACCCCAAGTTGAGGACAGATAAATCTGAAATATCAAAAAAGAAAAAAAAAAGGATGATGATGATGTCAAAGTAAAGAATTTATGGGACCATTTTTTTTTTTTTTTTTTTTTTTTTTTTTCCTCAAGGAATTTTGATTCTTGCTTTGCTGTTTGTGTCCCGAGGAGGTCTTGACAGAAAGAACTGTGTAACAACTGAGGTCTATCATTATTTCATCATTCCAAAAAAGAGTAATAGAGAGAAGGACGGATAAAGCTAGTGAAACTGAAAAAAGCCAGCTTTTTCAAGATGGACCTAATATCTGTTTTTGGAACAGAGTTTGCCTTCTGAGTTGGTAAATCAAAAACCCCATGACCTAGCAAGCTTTACAACACAGGCACACAATCCTCTAAGTCTAACCCTAGGCTGACTAACAAAAAAAAATAATAATAATAATAATATAAATAAATAAACAATAAATAAATAAAGTAATAAAAATAGAATATACCACTTGTCTTATCCTGCTCAAATGAGACCCCAGCAGTCTAAACAAACATCTCACTTATTTTATTGGTTTAACAACATTCGTACCAAAAATTAATTACCTAACTTTTGACCAGTTTACCTTTTTGTTCAATTTTTAGTGCTTTCTCCTCAAGCTTTTTTTTCTGCCTTCTCATATTTTTTTACAAAGTTCCACAAGTCTTCCTCGTCTTCTATATAAAATTGGAAAAGAGTGAGTTCAAGTTCTCCTGAACTTTTCAAGACTGGAGATCTAATATGGAATGTTTTGAACTCTTGTCTACGAATCACTAGTGCTTGGTGTTTCTTGAAATCAGCATCACTTCTTGTGCCCTGTACGTTTTTTGTATGGGACTTTGATTCAGAGTCACTGTAAAAATAGAACAAATGGATATGGTTAGCCTAGTGGTAATGCCCTAAGCTTGCCATGTGAAGATCCCATGTTTGACAATTTGGAGGAGTTGACAAATGGGTAAAAATTATAAATAAAGGTCGATTCCTATGTAAAATGTTGGGGAAAAATCCAAATCTGAGCCAAAACTCTGAAATAATAACTGTAAAAGGTCGCAAAATTCAATTTAATATAATGAAAAAGTTCAAAGATTTGTGACGTCAGACTTAACGCAGTGTAAAGGCTATTTTTTGTCCGCTTAGGTAGTGTGCACTATGCAAGACACGCTAGCGGAGGAGCAGAAAGAACTGCGCAGAAACGTATGCGCACAAACACATTAATGCGTTGCCTGCAAAGGGTAGCTTTGCTTGGGACATTTGATGTGACTCCTGTCATCCCTACGGGACGCGTATGCCGTGACATCAAAGTTTACGATTTACCGTGTCTTTATTAATTGATTTATCTCGATTGATCTAGAAGCTCGTAGAAAAAATGAGAAAAGTTTCCGTTGGTCCTCATTTTTTACCTGCTCTATATTTGAAACACGCACCAAGTAAGCGCAACTGATCTATTGACAAAGATCATTTGCACTCATGTTTGTTTGTTTGTTTTTTTTTTTTTTTTTTTTTTCACTCTTGGGTTAATCTGATGCCTGATGAGGTGAATGTTCATTACAATGAAAAAAAAAAAAAAAAAAAATGAAATAAAGGAGTAAAGGGAATTTTCAGCTCTTTTTTTTAGACCAGGTAACCAATGATGTGTTCTATTTTACTCAGCCAAATATTCTATTCTAAGTACTTACCCAAAGTTTTCTTCCTGATATGTGGATGTATTCCTTGTTCTGTCAGTCCTATGTTTTGCACTTCTATCCTTCTATCCTTGCCATATCTCTCCTTTCCCTTGTCTCTATGTTTTTTATGGCGATGAGTTCTATACTCATCGTTATCATGATAATGGCTCTTTTGTCTGTCACTCATTTTTAGCCTGTCCTTCCTTTATTATTATGATAATAATAAAAAAAGAGGGATGGGCTATTTATTGTATTCCCTTTGGTGTTGTCTGTCACGCTGTCTGTCTGTCCCCATAGAAGGACTTATCCAAACCTGGTCGACCTATATATCAAATTAAAGGTCTTAAAAAAAAAAACAAAAAAAAAAAAACAAAATTCAAAATGTTCAATTTTCAAAACATCCCGCCTCTTTTTTAAAAAAAAAGTAAACAAAAAAAAAACAAGGAGGTTATAAACCGATGGACAAAAGGGATATTTGTAGAAAAAAATGAGGCTAAAAAATTAAGAAGGTAGGTAGCCATTACTAGGAGGTATAGTAATGTGGCATTTTGTACATTTGGAAATTTCAACAAAAGTTTGACGTCTGAAAAAGAATTCACGTTTGAAGGGGCGAACTTTATTCGTTCTCGGAACGGCACTTTATTCGTTCTCGGAACGGCCAATGATATTGTATCGTAGGGGAGGAAAAGTATAATATTTACACGGCACATTGCATAACCACATTAGTTACTAGGCGCTCGTAGAAATTCAGCAACACAGTGTTTTATGAGTGGGGAATGCGACACATCCACTAAAATGGAAAAATTTGAATAATGTACTCATATACTATTTGTCATTTAATTTTGACCGACCGATTGCCGGGATAAGCAATCAGCTCTTGTTGGCCAACGGCTTCGGGCGGATGAGCCAACAAGAGCAGGGCACTCTTTTGTCCTTGAGTCAGGAAATGGGCTCTAAAGGCGGAAGAACTGCAGAATGCAGTCAACGGCATAAGGATGCAGGAAGAAAGGAGAAAATACTGCATATTAACCCTTGTGTCCACAGATAGGTACAAAATAAATGTACCTTTGTTGAATTTTAAATGTCAATATCAGGAAATGGGCTCTAAAGGCGGAAGAACTGCAGAATGCAGTCAACGGCATAAGGATGCAGGAAGAAAGGAGAAAATACTGCATATTTAACCCTTGTGTCAACAGATAGGTACAAAATAAATGTACCTTTGTTGAATTTTAAATGTCAATCACTTTTTTCCTGTATGTCCTACGAACCTGAAACTCCAGTTTATCCTCAAGCATATTGTTGTGCACAGATGTGTTAATTTTTATTGGTGTAGGCCAAATGTTTAAGTGTGAACAGGCCCTTAAGACTATGTAGCCCTCAACATGAAAACTGCCGTATACTACAAGTTGCAGTGTAGATGTGAAATCCACCTAAGACCTTTGATATAATGTATCACAACTAGTGGGTTCCTATTTAAGATTTTAAAGTTGACTCCCCTTGGGCCGTCCCTGACAGCACCGAAAAATTGAGATCCCCTAAAAATAGGTTCCCCTTGAAAATAAAGAAATACGTGTTTTCGGATTTTTCCGAATTCCAAATGGTTCTCGAGTTTTCATGGGTGGCAACTTTTTTTTTAAACACCCTGTATATTAAGACATGGAGAGTTACCAGCAAGAGTGTTTGAAGGAACGATTGAAGGCAAAAACACAAGAGGAAGACCACCAATGGACTACATCCAACAAATAATGAAGGATATGATCATCACAACCTGCTATGATCTCAAAAGGAAGGCAGAAGACAGGGAAACAAGGCGTACTGCAGCAAACCAGTCTTATGGCTGTTAACCAATGACTATCTTGTCAGGCGCTCATACAAATGGTTTTTTCTTACCTCGCTTTGTACAGGACAGACCAGGGTTCGATTCCCGACATCAAGTAATAGGATTTCTTGCCCAATCCTCAGCTGTCTATAAAAAATGACAGAAAAAAGAAATATGATTATCGTCTACTTAGTCTACTTATACCTATGCTTCCTTTACTTTAAAATTTTAGATGTTGTATTTTCTACCAAATACTGGGCTTCAAATTGATCTTAGTTAGTTCTAAAACTGACTCGTTGGATAGCAGAGTAAAACTATTCCAAGCTATAGTCCGGTCTACACTATTGTACGGTTCTGAGATCTGGTCACTAAGGTACGAGGCTACAATTGAAAAATGTCAATCCCTCTTCTATAAATCTGTTTATTGTCTGCCAAAAAACACAGCAAGCTACATGCTTCGCTTGGAAATGGGTGTAGTAAAACTTTTTCATCAGGCATTTTCTCAGATATTGGAATGGTGGCTCAAGTTACTCAATATGCCAGAACATCGTTATCCGCGAATATGTTATGAGGAACTTGTATTGCTGGACCAAAGAAGCTGCAATGTAATCAAGTACAATTGGTGCTCTCTTCTAAAGAATAAGCTGGTTGAACTGAACTTTGGAAACGTCTGGGAGGCACAGTCGAGCATCTTACTTAAGGAAAAAAAGGAAGAGATTCTACTCGCCTATTATTCGAAACTTGTGCAGGAAGATTGGCGCGCTGTACTTCACTCTACCTATAATGTGATGTATAAGGAGGTTAAAATTAGACCTGAAAACCCAACACCTAGTCAAAGTTTTGTTTCTCGCTATCTAAAGGAGGCAGCACCGATCGAGAGAAGCAGAGTGGCGGCTCAGCTCCGTCTTAGTGGAAATAAATTGAAGTTTTATGTCAACAGGATGTCATACAGCTGGGACCAGGAAGAACTTTGTAGCATATGTAATCTCCAGCAACCTGAAGACATAGAACACTTTTTATTGGTGTGTCCCCATTATGCAGCTCTCAGAAAAAAGTACTTACAAGGACTAATGGAAACGAGAACTAGTGTACAAGAGTTATTGGTAATTCTGTCTAAACCCCATCTCAATAATCTCTATTATTATGTACAAGGAGCTCTAAAGCTGAGGGCCTTCTTACGAAACGAGTAGTATTATTTGTTTCCCTTTATTGAATCCTGTGATTTTTGTGTTGTTTAAAGAGCCTAGTTACCTATTTGTTTTGTTTAAAGAGTCTACCTATTTGCCCTGTTTAAAGAGTCTAGTTATTTGTTTTGTTTAATTATTTGTCTATTTGTCTTGCTTAAAGAGTCTAGTTATTTTTCTTGTACAGAGAGTCTAGTTATTTTCAAATTTATTACAATTATTTTGCTTAAGAGTATAGTTTGTAATTTTCTTCTTATAATGTTACATGTTATGTTGTCAACCTTTGTAAAAATGTACTTAAACATTAATTACAAATAAATATTATTCTATTCTATTCTATTCTATTCTAATAAACTCACCAATTTTTGTTACTAAGCCATTTTTCTTTAATTCTGAATGTCATCTACCAACTTCTGGAAATCCGCTTCATACTGAACCCTTGAGCGGTCAAACCCCTTCCCCCCTCTCCTCTTCTCACGCTTTGCTTTCTTCTCTTTCCAAGAATCAGTGAATTTCTTGTTACAACTTGTTTTCCACACTTCAAACCGATGCCGATGGATAATAATACCTATGTAGGTACCTACCTACCTACCAACCAAAATATTCAAATATCCCCATTAGGTACTCAATAAGGTACATTTACACTTTTTTCCCTTGCTCAATAAACAGAAAAGATCACCCCAGAGCTGATTAAGAGGCTGACGAAAAACGCCGACCCCGTCTGAACACGGGAAAAAGTGAGGGGGAAAAAAAAAAAATACTCACCCCTAATACTTGTTTGAACTGACTCCGGAGCTTGGTAACTTCGTAGAATCGTTGCTCCTCGATTCCTCTTCGCTTACACCACTTTTTGGATCGAACCCGGTCCTTTTTGACACCGAGCCATTCCTTGTAAGCGTTCAGAACCGTGAGAGGATCTCCGTGGTTCGATTCGAGCTCCTTTCTGGCAGTCTGTAAAGTAACAAATGTGCCGGGTGTTTTAAAAATTGACACCGAGCCATTCCTTGTAAGCGTTCAGAACCGTGAGAGGATCTCCGTGGTTCGATTCGAGCTCCTTTCTGGCAGTCTGTAAAGCAACAAATGTGCCGGGTGTTTTAAAAGTGGTTGGATACGCTTAAAATATCATTAAAAAAATGCTCTAATAACAAAGGTCTTATCGTCTCGAAATCGAAGAGAGGATAGGATAGGAGAAAGCTAGAACGAACTTTAACTGTTCTGAGAACGAGCTTTATTTATCTGTTTCGAGACTTATCTGTTTGGAATAAAGTTCGCAACAGCGCTTACTAGACAGGCTCAGTACCCTCCAAGCTAACCAGACTGGCTTTTTTTTTAATGTAGCAGTTATTTTAATGCAACGAAATAAAATCGGGGATTAAAAAATAATAATTAAAATAAAAAATAAAAAAAAACACAGCCAGAAAGTAACCTACCTCGCAGTCAGGGTCTCGGAACGCTCGATTGGTGAATGGACTCTGAACGGACAGCACGGCAGCCAATGAGAGCACAGTGTCTATTTGGTGAAACATGGACCCAAACACTAACATCTTGCCTAGGGGAATATCCACAGGCAGATCCGATAGAAACCGACCTAGACTGGTCACGCGTTCCTTTGAATCTATAGCTCCCTGAAACCCAATAGAATAGATACCTTTGTTATCCTGATGGAATGAGACTAAAATGACCCTCTACTATTGCGGATACAGTCTGATTTCACCAAAAAAGGAGAACGGAAAAAAAAGTGAAATCCCCTCAAAAAACCCGAGTGGTGTACAAAGTTCAACGCCAAGTCTAATAAGAGCATAGTGTCTATCTGATGAAACATGGACCCAAACACTAGCATCTTGCCTAGGGGAATATCCACAGGCAGATCCGATAGAAACCGACCTAGAGTGGTGACTCGTTCCTTTGAATCTATAGCTCCCTGAAACCCGATAGAGTAGATACCTTTGTAATCCTGATGGAATGAGACTAAAAGCCCGTTCCCACTTGTCGTTTCATCTGATTTTTTCCCCCGAATGTCCTTTAGGCAATGTAATTTAAATGACTTAAGCACGCCAAGATTTTTTTTCCGAACGACAAGTGGGGATAGGTCTCAAGATGACCCTCTATAGGTACCATTTCCCGAATTTGAAAATTTAGACCGATTGCAATACTTTCATAACTATTAGGACATGTATGTAGTCCCTTTATCTCAACAGTTTAATATTGCACCACTTTATTTATTTAAATTATAAAGTACAATATGGTAGGTGGGTATTTTATGGTAGGTAAAGAAGCTTTCAATAAATAATTAAATTTTTGTTACCTATCCTCTGAAAGCCAGCCTGTACCAAGTACTGAGGTATTTGTGTTGATTTACCACATCCTGTGTCACCAGCTATGATTACTACGCGCTCTTTTAGAACTGTGTCTATAATTTCCTGCCTGAAACCAATAAAGAGGATTGAAATATCGGCATGGCAATTTCGAGTGGGCATCTAGGCTTGTACGCCGGAGATCACGGGTTCGATTCCCAGCAGAGTCGTTTTTTTTTTTCTCTGAGTTTGGAGTGTACTCAGCCTCTTTTTAGCTCTTTTAATTGAGTAGCGGCCGGTGTGGTGGCGATATTACCAGTGTAAAAAGATTGATGATTTTTTTTTTTTTTTTTCGTCCTGAAAGCGAAGAGACAAGGAAGACAGGATAGGAGAAAGCCAGCCGTTCCAAGAAAGAACCCTATCTATTTAGATAAAATCCTTAGTAATGTGTTGATAACCACAAAAGTTGTGAAAAAGCTCTCTGCTTTACCACAAAGATTCATGATTTGATTTTTTGATTTGATATCTGCCAGGAATCGAACCTGAAGGAAACAGGAATGAAGAACTCACTTGTATTGGGCCACAGGTAGGCTGTTCTGGGTCTCACGGATTTTCATTAGGGTGCTGAATTTCTCCTTTTGCTTGAAGTCCAGATAGGTCCTCAACAGTAACTTCCATTCTTCATACAAAGCTGGGCTCATACCACACCTGTAATAAACAGTCACTGCTATGCAGTAAGTCCTGGGTTCGAATCTCACACATAAAAAAAACAGCTATCTCTTCTTCTTTTATTCTACCTTATCCTAATTCTATTTGGGCTTGGCGTTTCCATTTCGTATTCTACTCCTCCATTTTCGTCTATCAAATCCTCTTTTCTTCATCCTTTCCCTCCAAGGTCCTCCCTCTTCCACATTTTATCTTCATCTCATTTTCTGCCTAGGAGGAGGCTCCTTTTGCTTCCTGTTTTTTTTTCTCCTTCTTCTTCTTCATATAAAAGCAGTGTTTCACTGTGAAAAAAGGTACCTACTACCATGACTATATCACAGACACAGAAAGTATTAAGAATTTTTTTTTTTTTTTTTTGCCAACTGGTATAATTATACCTCCGATCATCTTCATTGTAATATTCTAGGCGAGCAAGAATTTCACTGTCCTTCACATTGAGGTCAATGTAATATTGTATATTTGATCATACACAAAGAGGCACCCCAAGTTCTGAGACAGATAAAAAAAAAAAAAAAAAAAAAAAAAAAAAGGAGAGTAAAAAAAAAGAAAAGAATTTATTGACCTTTTTTTTTTTTTTTTTTTTTTTTTTTTCCTCAAGGAATTTTGATTCTTGCTTTGCTGTTTGTGTCCGAGGAGGTTTGACAGAAGGAACTGTAACAACTGAGGTCTTATCATTCCAAAAGTAAAGAGAGAAGGAGGATAAGCTAGTGAAACTGAAAAGCCAGCTTTTTCAAGATGGCACCTAATCTGTTTTGGACAGAGTTTGCCCTGAGTGGAAATCAAACCCATGACCTAGCACTTACAACACAGGCACACAATCCTCTAAGTTAACTAGGCTGACAAAAAAAAAAAATAAAAAAAAATAAATAAATAAAAAAAAAATAATAAAAAAATAGAATATACCTTGTTTATCCTGCTCAAATGAGACCCCAGCAGTCTAAACAACATCTCACTTATTTTATTGGTTTAACAACATCGTACCAAAAATTAAATTACCTAATTTTGACAAAAGTTTACCTTTTTTGTTCAAATTTAGTGCTTCCTCCTCAAGCTTCTTTTTTCTTGCCTTCTCATATTTTTTTACAAAGTTCCACAAGTCTTCCTCGTCTTCTATAAAATTGGAAAAGAGTGAGTTCAAGTTTCTCCTGAACTTTTCAAACTGGAGATCTAATATGGGATGTTTTGAACTCTTGTCTAGCTCACTAGTGCTTGGGTGTTTTCTTGAATCAGCATCACTCTTGTGCCCTGTAGGTATTATGTATGGACTTTGATTCAGCCTCGTCTTCTATAAAATTGGAAAAGAGTGAGTTCAAGTTTCTCCTGAACTTTTCAAACTGGAGATCTAATATGGGATGTTTTGAACTGTCTAAATCACTAGTGCTTGGGTGTTTTCTTGAATCAGCATCACTCTTGTGCCCTGTACGTTTTATGTATGGACTTTGATTCAGAGTCACTGTAAAAATAGAACAAATGGATATGGTTAGCCTAGTGGTAATGCCCTAGCTTGCCATGTGAAGATCCCATGTTTGACAATGGAGGAGTTGCAAATGGGTAAAAATTATAAATAAATGGTCGATTCCTATGTAAAAAGTTGGGAAAAATCCAAATCTGAGGCCAAAACTCCGAAATAATAACTGTAAAAGGTCGAAAATTCAATTTATATAATGAAAAAGTTCAAAGATTTGTGACGTCAGACTTAACGCAGTTGCTATTTTTGTCCGCTAGGTAGTGCCACTATGCAAAATGGGCTCGCGGTTCCCAAGGGAACCGCGGTTCCCGGTTTGGCCACCCCTGACCTAGGATGTCTAATATAAACATATTTAATAATAACGCGTGGGTCTGCGCTAATTTGTATGATTTGACCGTAGTTCCAGGTTCCAGTCCAGATTCAAAATCTCCCGCGCTAATTACGCTGAGTCTCTCTTTAGCGGACAAACTACGAACCTATTCGTCTCTCCAATCCGAACACAGACCAAACCTCTCCCATTCACTAAAATCTGGTGCGACAGTGCTGTCCACCACTTGGGTAGCGGCAATACACTGTACTAACCGGGGTCATGTCCTCATCACGCACATACCTAATTCAAGTTTTCGAGTTTCTTTTTCATTTTACAGTTTATTTTACTTGAGTTTACAGTTTTTTACACTCTACACATCGCTAGTTCATTGTAACAGGACCGGGGTACAATCAACTCGTGTAGTTCAGTTCTGTTCAAGTGATTCCGTCTTGCCAGTCCGGTGAAACAGTTCGATCCCCGTACGTGTTAAGTTCCGATCTGTACAGAAGTGTTTTTTTGATGTAAATAAAATTTTCGGATACAAATACCTACTTGTAGTGAAATATTTCGTAAATTTTTTGTGTGTGTAAATTTTATTTATCTCAACATCGTAGGTACCTATCTCAACCAAACGTTTTGTGTTGCATCCTTGTCACATTTGTGAACTACATACCAAATTTCAAGTCTCTAGCTTATACCGTTCCCGAGATATTGTCAAATTACACCGAAAACCGCCAAAAAGCGGTAAAATGCCTCCAACCGTTGCACCGGTTTAAACCAAAAGTTCCGATTGTTAAATTACACCGAAAACCGCCAAAAAGCGGTAAAATGCCGCCAAGCGTTGCATCGGTCTTAACCAAAAGTTTCGTGTCGCATTCTCACATTTGACAGCTACATACCAAATTTCAAGTCTCTAGCTCTTACCGTTCTCGAGATATTTTGTTTACAAACAGACACACAGACACACACACGGACCAATGGCTGAAACTTTGGATTTAGGCTCTAGAGACCTCAAAACGAGTTTTGGCATTAAAAACTAACCATCGAAAATTTGACCCGATTACATTACTTTCCTTCCTATAGGATAAGGAAAGTCCTCAAAACGTGTTTTGACACTAAAAACTGACCATCGAAAATTTGACCCGATTACATTACTTTCCTTCCTATAGGCCTTCTCTCTTCGATTTCGGGACGATAAGACCATAGCAGTTACAGTTCCCTCTGTCAAACCTCTTAAAATAATAATAATAATAATAAAACTCATTTAAGAGCCAGTCTAGTTACCTTGGAGCTTGGTAAGGTAGGGCGTCTGCCTAGCAAGCGCTAGGTCGCGTTTTCGATTCCTGCCCGGGGTAGATTTTCTTCCTTAAAAGATAAGGTTCGTTCTCGGAACGGGTGGCTTTCTCCATTCTGTCTTCCTTCTCTCTTCGCTTTAGGGACGATAAGACCTTAGCAGTTCCCTCTATGAAAGCTCTAAAAAAGACTAGAGTCCAACAGGTATATTCCGGACAGGTTTGCTTCTTCTTTTTTTAAGAGGTTTGACAGAGGGAGCTGTAACTGCTATGGTCTTATCGTCCCGAAATCGAAGAGAGAAGGAAGACAGGATAGGAGAAAGCCAGCTGTTCCGAGAACGAACATTATCCCAGCAGGATAAAATCCGCCCCGGGCGGGAATCGAACCCGCGGCCTAGCGCCTACAAGGCAGACGCACTACCAACTAAGCTAACTAGGCTGGCTAGGTTTTCTTCTTTATGCTTTTAACAGACTTTTCTGAATTTGAAGAAAAACGTTTTTGGTGCCAGCTTAATCCACGTTAATTGTTTTAATTTAGTTCTGTGGTTGCTTGAGTACATTACTCCAGAGCATACAACATGTAAGTAATGTAGGTAGTTACATAGGTAGGTACATGTGTATTTAGGTCAGATGAACTCTATGCTACCAATGTTTATCTCAATCAACTCAGCTGATAAAATAATTATCATACAAAGTTTTAATAAAGTAGATAATAACCAATGGTTCAGTGAACCGTAGAAATAACTCAGAAAACGATTTCTAGGGAGGTCTCGAATTTTCGACCTGGTCCAAAATTAAATGAGAAAAAGTTCTTCAGATGTTAAATATCTTTGGGATTTATGAGAGAAGATTTTTTTTTATTCAATAGAGCAAACTGAAAAAAAAAGTATGGAAATCGAAGAGAGAAGGACAGGGGACAGGATAGGAGAAAGCCAACCATTCCGAGAACTAAGCTCACCTATTAGGATTAGGGTAGTGTTTGCCCTGATGGGAATCGAATCCGCGACCTAGCGCTTACAAGGCAGGTGCAGCACCCAAGCTAACTAGGCTGACAGCGGCTTTCTTACTGGCTCTCATTTCATGGGAGGTTCCAAGGCTTGCAATCCTTAACATGAGTTTTGCTAACCCTGTTACACGGGCCTAGAAGGCAGTCCTGATTCAGGCCAGCCTTTCAATGAGAATCCTGATGAGCGCACACACACTATCAGGTAGACTTGACAGGTACGGCTGAAAAGGTCCGAATGTTGGTCCTAGTTAGCTTCCTACCAAATTTCAGCTTTCTAGGTGTTGTGGTTCAAGAGCGATCAGTGTGTTTTCCCCCCTTTCTTTCCACCCTTTGATTTTGTAAATAATAATATTAATGCTAATAATAATAATAATAATAATAATAATAATAATAATAATAATAATAATAATAATAATAATAATAATAATAGTTTTATTCAAAAGAATTAGGAACTTATTTTGGATTTCAAATTGGGATTTTACAGGACCAAAAAGACACCATTGGATTTGGATTTCGCTTATTTGAAAAGTTGAATGAACCCACTATTCCATTATAGTTTTTGACCCGGAACTATAGTTTACCTGTAGTTCAACGATTGACCTGGGTGTCTACTCCATAGCTTACAAAGTTTACTTTAAAGCCCGGTACTACAGAGCTTACTTTCGGGATACCCGGAGAAAATGGGCACCTGTGTGTTTATGTGAAAAGAGGAGGCCCTGGCTTACAGATTTCCACACGTGAGACAAGGCGAGGGAACAAGGGATGAAAGAACATCGGACCAAAGCATTGCGAGTAACCACAACCAATGCGATAACCAGGTAAGTAGTCTGAACATATCAGATGGGGTTTCAAACGAAAAAATATCATATCTACCTAGATGTAAAAAATGTATTTACATATACCTTAAGTTGAAAAGAACATGGTTAAAAACAAACATCTGAATGGGAAAATGACCCACACTAACAGAATTCACACGATGGACAACCAAACTAATCCTCTGCATGAGGAAAAACCTTGCTTTGGTACCACCTCTTTAGTGAGTTGCCAATAGTCAGTTAGCTTAATTTTGAAAAAAAAAAAAAAATAAATAAATAAATACCCATACGGTCACCCGTTTAAGTACCAACCACGCACACCGTAGTGAAATTCTCAAATAAATAGGTAAGGATATAATTGCCAGCCTAGTTAGCTTGGAAGGTTGCGCGGCTGTCTTGCAAGTGCTAGGTCGATAGTTCGATTCCCGCGTGGGACGGATGTTATCGGAACGCATAAGGTTCGTTCTCGGAACGGCTGGCTTTCTATCCGGTCTTCCTTCTCTCTTCGCTTCCGGGACCATAAGACCTCAGCAGTTACCGTTACCTCTATCAAACTTTCCCGATTTTGAAAATTTGGACCGATTGCAATACTTTCATTACTAGTATAGCTCCGCTATACTGTAGTAATAGAAAGTAATAATAATATGGTAAAAGCTTTGAAAGAATCGAACCCAGGACTTCCGCGTGCGATTACCAATGACCTCTGCCTAAATATTTGCACTCCGCAAGTTCATCACACTGCTCCGCGGTTCCTACAGATGATATTTAGAAGTCATTAACCTCCCTCCATCTCTGCCTAATGTTAACTCTGATGTATCATTGAATCTTGATTCTTGGTTAACGCATCAAACTGGCGAATTTGAACATATTTTTTTCCATAATATGTTTTGAAGGAGTTGAGGATTTTTTAAAGGTATTTTGACAGAGAAGAGAGGAGGCGTTGACTAGGAGGGTATGCAGGGATAGGATTTAGGAGGGTAACGCCGACCTCAAATAAAATTGGGAAAAGGTACAGTAGAAGAAGAGGTTTTGACAGAGAGAACTGCCGATGCTGTTCCGCCTAACATAGGTATAATATTATGTGTTGGCTTCATTGGTAAATCTAATAAGAGCAGAAAGAATTTTGATATTCTTTTGAAAAAATCAAGGTGATTTTTTCCAGTAAGAAATTAAAAAGGCCACGAAACACACATCTTTATAAAAATAATAATATGGTAAAAGCTTTGAAAGAATCGAACCCGGGACTTCCGCGTGCGATTACCAATGACCTCTGCCTAAATATTTGCACTCCGCAAGTTCATCACACTGCTGGGCGGTTCCTACAGATGATATTTAGAAGTCATTAACCTCCCTCCATCTCTGTCTAATGTTAACTGATGTATCATTGAATCTTGATTCTTGCTTAACGCATCAAACTGGCGAATTTGAACATATTTTTTTCCATATGTTTTGAAGGAGTTGAGGATTTTTTAAAGGTATTTTGACAGAGAAGAGAGGAGGCGTTGACTAGGAGGGTATACAGGGATAGGATTTAGGAGGGTAACGCCGACCTCAAATAAAATTGGTACAGTAGAAGAAGAGGTTTTGACAGAGAGAACTGCCGATGCTGTTCCGCCTAACATAGGTATAATATTATGTGCTAGGGAAAAGTTCGTCCACGGTATCTAACCCGCGACCTTTTAATTACCTACGTCCTACAGAGTTTTCAACTGTCAGACAGAGGTCCTCTGTCAAAAAACCTCTTCTTTCTGTTTAGGATAAAATTCGCCCCGGACGGGAATCGAATCTGCGACCCAGCGCTTACAAGACCGACGCGCTACCTCCAAGCTAACTAGGCTGGCTGCCTTGGTTGTAAGATCGGGCAAAAAAAGTCCATCTTATTGAAAAAATCTCGTCACTCTCGCTCGAAGCGGTGATCTCTAGATTGGTAGACCACAAGACTCAACCACCAGGCCGCGTGGCATTGGTGTTCCAATCTGTGAGATTCTATGTCATTAACCTTACCTTCCTATCCAATACAAGCCGTTCACCCCACCGAGCAAGTTCAAGAACACCAAGTTAAGCAACGTTGCGTGTGGTTTGTACCCGGATGGGTGACCATCTGGGCTATCAAATGCTGCTGCTATTTCCCGGTCCCACTCAGGCTTGGTGATTGTGAGTAGACGGATAGGGTAAAACCCACGTGACCAAAAAACTTAGTTTTTTTCCTTTATATCCTTTGAAAAAAAAAAAAAAAAAAAAACATCCATACGATAAATAAAACCACCTCTTTCTTCCTCCTTCTCTTCTTTCTTCTTCTATCTCTCTCCCGCTCCCTTTCTCGTTCCTCCTCTCTCCCTCTCTCTCTCTCTCTCTCTCTCTCAGGAAAAAAAACGTGGAAAAACAACTTGAAATACTTGCAATGTTTACATTTGGGATTTTGTTTAGGAAAACCTCTCCTCTTACGACGCACCGCTCTTCAAGCTTTCCCTGATAGACAGCAATGATTGGTAGGTAGATAAACAGATGGTGTTTTAGTTTTTTTACTCCACTGGCGATAGCACGTTGAATGAACCAATTCCCCCACGGATCACTGAAGTTAAGCAACGTTGAGCGTGGTTAGTACCTGAAAGGTGACCATTTGGGGAATCGCGTGCTGCTGGGTTCCCGGCTCCACTCAGGCTGGGTGAGGTTAAATTGAGGAGACCGAAGCTTGTCCCCAAATGGGCGTAAAACCTCCGTCACTAAGGACCTTATCGCATCCATACGGTGACGGCAAACCTCTCTTAAACCAAACTCATGTGTTTCGGAGTACGGTCACTAGTCGACTGTGGTGGAAAAGAAAATTCCACAAGCTTTCCTTTATTAATATATGACTGCGTACCACCTAAAATGTATCCGCGTACCACCAGTGGTACGCGTACCACCGGTTGAGAACCTCTGCTCTAGAATAAACTCTAGATTTCCAGATAATCTTGTTTCTGTTGTCCCATTTACCAAGCAGATTACAAGAGGGGAAAAAAGGTGGAAGTCGTCCCTTTCAATGCTAGCCGTTCCGAGAACGATTCTCCTGGATGAAAAACTGTTCGGAACAGCTCGTGTTAATGGCAGGTACCTACCGGGCAATACAGGAGTTGAACAGGGATATAATCATTATAATCGCTTTACAGAAGAGAGAGAGAGAGGGAGAGAGAGAAATTAATACCGAATGTACGAGCTAGTATGAAGGGACGTGAGTTTGGTAGAATTAATATTAAGAATGATTGTGGAAAATGAAGGCAGAGAAAGAAGACGAAGAAAAAGAAAAAGAGTCTACACAGAAGAAGGATGAAGAAATTAAGAGAAGAAGGATGAAGAAGAACGAAGAAAAATTAATAATGAACAAATAATTGGGAGGGAGAAAGAAGAAATAGGGAGGGGAGAGGACAAAAAATTGAGGTTAAGGCAAAATTGAGAGAGAAAAAATGAAAAATGGCGTACTTTATTAATAAAATTTTCTCTCTCTCTCCCTCTCTCTTTCTCTCTCTCTCTCCCTCTCTCTCCCTCTCTCTTTCTCTCTCTCCCTCTCTCTTTTTCTCTCTCTCCCTCTCTCTTTCTCTCTCTCTCTTTTTCTCTCTCTCCCTCTCTCTTTCTCTCTCTCTTTTTCTCTCTCTTACCACCCGCCCCTAGTCGACAGTTTCAGGTCTTTTTGGGGTTTCCGGGCCCAAGGAAATCTTTCTTCATTGACCAAGGACGTTCCAAGTTCCAAGGGCTTCATATATGGTTCAAATGGAGCCCAAATTCGTTTCAGCACTTTCAGCCTTCCAATACCGGATTTTATCATTAATAGAACAGATAAGCATTATCTCACAACTATTAAGTGGATATTATTACAACTTATTATCGCACTTTTAAAAGTTAGTTAGCTTAGTTGGTAGTGCGTCTGCCTTGTAAGCGCTAGGCCGCGGGTTCGATTCCCGCCCGGGGCGGATTTTATCCTGATGGGATAATGTTCGTTCTCGGAACGGCTGGCTTTCTCCTATCCTGTCTTCCTTCTCTCTTCGATTTCGGGACGATACGACCATAGCAGTTACAGTTCCCTCTGTCAAACCTCTTAAAAAAAAGACGGATAAGGTTGTTCTCAGAACGGCTGGCTTTCTTCTATCCCGTCTTCCTTCTCTTTTCGATTTCGCGGGAGGATAAGACCTCTGTAGTTACAGTTCCCTCTATCGAACCTCCTCTAAAAAAGAAAACGAGTTGAAAGTAGAACGTGATCTCACGTGACGTGATAGTCGTGTGGCTGTGCTGAACGACAACATTATTGGAAGAAAACTTTGAACTATGTATGTACCTACATATTTCTGACTCCCCGTGAGTTCACGTGACGTGATGCTAGTGTGTTTCTACCTTCAGAATTCACAACTCCAAAGAACTTTTCTCGAGTGAAAACTTAAAACTCGGTTCGCTTCATCACGGCAGGCAAATCCCCTGCATGCATATTTCATGCATGCTGCTGATGTCTACCATGCATATAATTATGACAGTATAAACTTTTATGCACCACCACCCTATCCATCCTACCTTATCCCGTTTGTGAATTCAAAATGCCTATGTTAACTTGAACGAAAACTCGAATGGGAGACGGGAAAACAACGCCAAGATAAATTTAAAATTGTCTAAAGCTATAGGTACATAATAATAGATTTATTGATTACTTTCTTACATAATATGAGTCAGCTTTTATAAAGCACCAGTTACAAGGCACAAAAAATGTTCCTATTTTCTGGATAGCTTACCTGATGAACACTTACTGGAGCTGAATTTTTCTATTTGAAGTTTCTGTTTCTGTTTGAACCTTCTAGGAATCTAGGTGAATCTGTGTCCTCGTGGGAGTGTGGACGACATCGATCGACGGCCGGTCGACTATGTGTGGACGCACCTTAACAACGTAGGTCTTACCCCAAAACCTAACACTCGTATTTATGAACAAGAATGATCTTCTCAAATAAATAAATAGGTAAGGATATAATTGCCAGCCTAGTTAGCTTGGAAGGTTGCGCGGCTGTCTTGCAAGTGCTAGGTCGATGGTTCGATTCCCGCGTGGGACGGATGTTATCTGAACGCATAAGGTTCGTTCTCGGAACGGCTGGTTTTCTATCCTGTCTTCCTTCTCTCTTCGCTTTCGGGACCATAAGACCTCAGCAGTTACCGTTACCTCTATCAAAGCTCTTCATCATCATCAAGGATAAAATTCCATGACTCAGCTGGGATTGAATCCGCACCACCGAGGTATTAATTGTACATGCTTACCTATGTATGTACTTGGAAAGTCGCGTGATGTTCACGCCAGATTTTTCCTCTTAAAAATGGTAAACGAAAAAAAAGAAGAAAACTCAGGTTTCCTCTTGTGGCATGAAATACAGAATTCAGGCCATTCACCTTTCTCTCTCTCTCTCTCTCTCTCTCTCTCTCCTCGCTTGACTCAGCTGGGATTGAATCCGCACCACCGAGGTATTAATTGTACATGCTTACCTATGTATGTACTTGGAAAGTCGCGTGATGTTCACCCCAGATTTTTCCTCTTAAAAATGGGAAACGAAAAAAAAGAAGAAAACTCAGGTTTCCTCTTGTGGCATGAAATACAGAATTCAGGCCATTCACCTCTCTCTCTCTCTCTCTCTCTCTCTCTCTCTCTCTCTCTCTCTCTCTCTCTCTCTCTCTCTCTCTTCTCCCATCCTGTTTTCCCTTCTCTCTTCGCTTTTATGACAAGAAGATCTCAGCACCTAGTCCCCTCTATCAGACTTCTCCTCGCTTTCTCTCCCTTACTCTCCCATTTGTTTTTTCACGAAATCTTCAAGTAGGTAGGTAGATACTTACTTACACAGGTAGATAAAATACTAGGTAAGTAATGTGGGCATGCTAAATAAAAACTTTCCAATTTATTAAGTAGGTACTTAATTAGGTGTTAGGGTACGTCACTAATTTTTCAAGTAGGTACATAGGTACCTACTTGGGAAAAAATACGATTGTTTTGTACCCGTTCCCGAGTGTTCACCAGTATGAAGCAACGTCATGCGTGGTTTATATCTGGAAGGGTGACCGTACGAGCAAGTCGATCCCTCGCTGGTCTACCTAGTGGTTCAGTGGCCAGTCTAGTTAGATTGGAGGATGTCTGCCTTGTAAGCGCTAGGCCGCGGATTGGATTTGTTCCTGGGTCGGATTTTATCCTGAACAGATAAGGTTCGTTCTCGGAACGGCTGGCTTTCTCCCATCCTTATTATTAAATATGTTTATATTAGACATCCTAGGTTATATTAGACATTCTCCCATCCTGTTTTCCCTTCTCTCTTCGCTTTTATGACAAGAAGATCTCAGCACCTAGTCCCCTCTATCAGACTTTTTTATTCTTTTTACTTTCTATTACTACAGTATAGCGGAGCTATACTAGTAATGAAAGTATTGCAATCGGTCCAAATTTTCAAAATCGGGAAATGTGTGGAAATATCCGTTTTGGGGTCCCTATCCTGATGGGATATTAATGTACGTTCTCGGATCGGCTGGCTTTTTCCTATCCTGTCTTCCTTCTCTCTTCGATTCCGGGACAAAAAGACCTTAGCAGTTACAGTTCCCTCTGTCAAACCTCTTAAAAAAAGTTCAAATCTTCTAATTAATTTCATTTTCTATTCAAGGACCCTCAGCCGCATCCTGGTTGGTCAGGGGAGAGAGACGCGACCAAAATGAACAATGTGTGTCCTCAAGTAACAATGCTAATGCCTAATGCGACCTTTGGACATGAGGATTGCCTTTATTTGAACGTGTATACGCCAGAAGTGAGTATTACGCATTTGGCGCAAGCTTAGTTTAGCTTGGAGTGGAGGGTACCGATCGAGGTTCTCTCTCTCTCTTTTTTTTTAGTGAGAACCCAATTTTTTCGAAAATTGCCCGCCGTAGGCGCTCGATTTTGGACTTAGAAAAATTTTCAAAAAAAAAAAAAAAAAAAACAATTTTTGGACACTTTTTAATGATCCCTCATTACACGGGGAGTATTTTAAGATAGGAAATTTTTGGTCGAAAATCGGCCGCCGTAGGCGGCTCAGGCTCGGGACTTAGAAAAATTTTCATTTTTTTTTATTTCTTTTTTTTCAAATGCGTATTCCGCAAATGTAATAGAAAGTCGTGTGATGTTCACACCAGATTTTTTTTTTAGTAAGCACCTAGTTATCATATCTCTGGCTGGGGGACTCTGATAAACAGGGAGTATACCAGCCCGAATTTCAGTTGCTGAAGAAATAGCAAAGGAAAAAACGCCGACCCCGTCTGTACACGGGAAAAGACAAGGAAAAAGAAGAAGAAGAAGAAGAAGAAGAAGAAGAAGAAGAAGAAGAAGAAGAAATAGTTATTATATGTAGGTGTAGATATTGTAGATATTGAGAAGTAGAAGAACCTACGAGTACCAATACCTACCTGAGAAGATGTGTTCAGCAGATAGACAAGGAAAAAGAAGAAGAAGAAGAAGAAGAAGAAGAAGAAGAAGAAGAAGAAGAAGAAGAAGAAGAAATAGTTATTATATGTAGGTACCTCATGTAGATATTGAGAAGTAGAAGAACCTACGAGTACCAATACCTACCTGAGAAGATGTGTTCAGCAGATACCCACCAAGTAACTAATGTATGGATCAGATAGAAAGTACCTACGTTATGCTCAGGCCTAGAGGCCATCAACTAACAACTAGGTACCTAACCCAGCCTCCAAGCATTCCTGAAGAGTTCTCATAACTCAGTGTTGCCAAGTAAACTTCTCAGAAACTCACATTGTTGATTTAATTAAGTACCTAGGTTTGTATGGTTTTTTTTCCACTAAAAAAGGCTAACGTCAATGTCATATCATATCATTTCTACTTCATTACTTACTTTCTTAATTATTGACGTTTGAATCATGTACAATTATTGTATTTATGTTCAATAAAAATTTGATTTGATTTGATGCGTGTTTTGACACTAAAAACTGACCATCGAAATTTTGACCCGATTACATTACTTTCCTTCCTATAGGATAAGGAAAGTAAAAAAAAAAGTCTACCGGCATTGTTTTTTGTAATTTGGCTTTGTACTTTGTAATACTCGTAAGCAGGTACTTAGGTGTATGATTGTATGAAACTTCAAACTTGGAAAATTTCGAAGCCCTCCCAATTCGTAAGTGACTCGTTATCACGAGGAAATAACCCGATAAGAACAAGATAGAAGATTTAGGTATCTCGCGCTATAGGTAGATAAGTTGTATGCATTTTTGCTCACGTAATTTTTACTTTTTCGAAATAGGTACCTAGACGAGTTTCACAAGCTTTATTCTAATTAATTTTATTCACTTATTAATCTAGGAGGGACAAGGACTCCGGTATTTACCCACCCTGGGGGTGGATAAATACCCGGGTAAATACCCAATTTTTATTTACCCACCCAGTGGGTATTTACCCACGACCCATTCACTATGTATAACTGTGACGTTTAGTGACGGAGGGTAACTCCATACTCACATTAACCTCACCTTGCCTGAGTGGGGCCCCGAAAAGCCGGGGACACGTGATTACCCAGATGGTCCCACCCGGGACGAACTTGAACCTACCTCGATGGTGTGGTGGTCAAGGCGCTCGCCTGGTAAACAGGAGGGCGTGGTTTCAATCCCAGCCGAGGTATGGAATTTTATCCTCAATATAAATTGAGAATTTGACTGCTGGAGTAAAGGGACTTATCAGTCCTATGCGAGCAGTATAAATAAGCACTATTATTATTATGTAGTAGCCTACTGCTGGAGTAAAGGGACTTTTCAGTCCTATGCGAGCAGTACCTATAAATAAGCACTATTATTATTATTATCATCATCTTAAATAGATGAGGATCGTTCTCAGAACATCTAGCTTTCTCCTATCCTGTCCTCCTTGTCTCTTAGGATTCGGGACGATAAGACCACCGTTCGTTCTTACAATTCCCTCCATCAAACCTCATCAATAGAAAAGAATCTTGCAAACGTAAGATAGAAATTTACTCGTATAGTTAAAACTCCTTAAATTCCGTGGCACAAGCACAAGTTCTGCTTATACGGATGGGTATACCATTTATAAGAAAAATGTATGTTTTGAGTTTTTTGTCGATCAAATATAAATGGAAACTTATTAAATAAAAAAAATAAAAATTTTAAAAGTGTAGGTCAAGAAGAATATTCACAAAGTCAAGTCTACACGACGCTCTTCCGATCTGACCACTTATTCAAAAGAGACCCTCGACCCACCTGCGGGTGCGGTGATCCCCTAACCGTGGACCATATATTTAATTGCCACACACATCTACAAATACGCTCCTTCCTCGCCTCACCACCAGCCCTTGATAACAACCCTGCCAATATCAATTCGGCCTTAATGTAGGTACCTGAAGACCATTGGACTATATACTAAGATAAGATCTAGGTAAACAGGGGACGGCACGAACGACACAAGAGTGTTAAAGCGCCTAACTAGAAAAGAAAAAAAATAAATAAATAGGTAAATAAATCTCTGCCAAGTTTTAGTCCAGCAATTTCAGGGGGGTTCCTTCCGAAAAGATCGTAATAAAGATTTCTCTTGAAAGCTTTGTTATGTGACCCTGTATCATGCCTCAAAAGTAGTCAAAAGTAAGTTCCGTATATAATAATAATAAAAAGAGGGGCAAACGACGAAACTTGGGGTACCCAAGGCAATGTGGCAACATAGGAGGACACCAGAGTAGAGAGTAGGTTATAAGTCTCATTTACCTTAACGGTTACCTCTCTGGACTTGATTCTGAATCAAGAACCAAGGAAGGCGGGAAATGATCTCAACGATGATCCAACCGTTCTCAGAATATTTTTGATCCCAATGAAGGAAAGTGGCCCATTCAATGAATTGTTTTTTTTTATTATCTTTGAAGAGTTTTGATAGAGGGAACTGTAACGGCTAAGATCTTATCGTCCCGAAAGCAAAGAGCGAAGAAGAACAGGATATGAGAAAGCCAGCCGTTCCAAGAACGCACATTATCTGTGTAGGACAAAGTCCCCCTTAGGCACGCGTGCTACCTTCTACGCTAACTAGACTTGCTCAATGAAAATTCAAAGAAACCCAAACAAAAAAGAGAAGCTAAGTGCAAATTGGCCAGCTACAATGCGATGGCACACAATACACCAGTTCCCAATGTAAACTGGAAATTAAAAGAGACCAACATCTGAACAAGTTGAGAACGCTCGACCTCCAGTCCGGAGACCGCTCTGAGAACGACTGACTGGTATGACTTGTTCATATCTTGAGTTTAGATCAATGACCTGTTCACAGTGAAGCAAGTATCTACACCATGTGACTAACCCTAACATACGGGGTGGTTCAGCAGGAACCCTGGCCCCTCGGCCCTTCGCACCACAAATCCGACTTGTTTACTACCCTTGTTTATATTGAAAGTATTCGCATCAATTGGATCCGTATTAGTGATCAGATTCCGATGTTCTCTATAAACTATAATCATAATATCCATAATCAATCATGAATTATTCGATTCCCGACCCGGGCAGAAATAGATAAGGTTCGTTCTCGGAACGGCTGGCTTTCTCCTATCCTGTCTTCCTTATCTCTTCGCTTTCCGGACGATACGACTTTAGCAGTTACGGTTCCCTCTATCAAACCCCTTGAGAAAAATTCATGAATTATTTGTGGCAGATATCTAAAACAGAGCCTTATCACAACTTTTGTAGATATGTATCACAGCATTACTGAGTGCCTCCTTTGCGATCAATGTCCATATTTCAAAAAGAGAAGCAAAGAGTTAATACCGACACTGTTAATATTGCCACTGGTCGCTACTCAATTCAAATAGCTACTCAATTATTGTCTTCATGAGGCTGATATCACCCCGAACTCCAAGCACAGAGCCAACAAACACCGGTTGTCCACTCCGGCACGAAGGTTGCTGATTATGAGTTCACCAAACTGTGGAACCATTCTGTATTCTCACTTGAAGAGAGAACAGTTTAAGAAATCTAACTGTTCCTTCTGATCAGCTGATTCGCTCACTGCATAGTCCTACCTGAGTACAGCTATTCACTCTCTAACCGTACCATCTCTAATGGTCTCAGCATGGTCTCTATACTTCCTTACACTAGTGGTGTGGTAGCACAGCTTTCCCTGCTCTCCATCGGGTTTTCCCTCCCCTACTTACTTACCTCTTACCCAAAATACACCGAGAAAAACCCCCCGGATATTTCCACCCATTTCCTGATTTTGAAAATTTGGTCCGTTTGCAATAGGTACCTCCCTAATTTTCCGATCTCACCTCTTTTATAGGCCGACATTTTTGGGTACCTAGGAATAGAAATTACATTACTAGGGTGCCACGTCAAATTTTAGGAGATTTGTTTTGATGGAATTCCAACAGTTAGGGACAATAACACAAAAATACAGTGTTCCATCTGTTTTAGGAGATGGAATCCATCACAACAAATCTCCTAAAACAGATGGAACACTTTTTGGGTTATTGTCCCTAACTGTTGGAATTCTCATATTCTCAAGTGTTGAGCTTCTTGATGTATTAAGAGTTCCGGAATTCAGTCACCCGATTGGGCTTCCGATACCCCTGTTTTTACTTTCTTTACCTAGAGGAAGGAAAGTAATGTGATAGGCTGATTTCTCAGTACAGTAAGTGATTAATTGGTTATAATTATTTATTATTCAACGTGGATTCTAAGATCATCAGAAAATCGGCATCCTGTATATATATAGATTTCTATTTTCCCCTTTTAAAAATCTCACACCACACCACTGGCTTACAGTTCCGAAGTTCTTCCAACTGAATTGAAAACAATACCGACTAGGTTGGGTTATACAATCGGACAGACTCCTTTGTATGGATAGTACCCGCTAGAGGCAAGGTTATAGCCTGGAGATGCGTACCATTGCGGCTGATTTCCGCATACAAATAGTTCCGATACCCCTGTTTTTACTTTCTTTACCTAGAGGAAGGAAAGTAATGTGATAGGCTGATTTCTCAGTACAGTAAGTGATTAATTGATTATAATTATTTATTATTCAACTTGGATTCTAAGATCATCAGAAAATCGGCATAATAATAATAATAATAATAATAATAATAATAATAATAGTGTGTGAAATGTGAATGGATCTTGATTTTATAATATAAGATGTGTTCATGTTGTTCTTCTGATTTCAGTAAGAAAGATGACAACAATGATCTGTTCGGAACCCTGCTCCAGCTAGAGCTTGCCTGTCTTCCATCTCCAGGAGACCTATCCACCTCCACCTCCACCTCCAGTAGTAGCTCTTCCTATTGTAGACTATGTCATCGGAGGCACCATCAGTACAAACCACCTGGTAAGTGCCTTCAAACCCTGCAATATACGAAGAATTGCCGCTCGAAACCCTGTGAAAATAACTTTGGAACTTTGTCAGTAAAGTGCAAGTGTGCCAGCTAGTTAGCTTAGTTGGTAGCGCGTCTGCCTTGTAAACGCTAGGCCGCGGGTTCGATTCCCGCCCGGTGCGGATTTTATCCTGATGGGATAATGTTCGTTCTCGGAACGGCTGGCTTTCTCCTATCCTGTCTTCCTTCGATTTCGGGACGATAAGACCATAGCAGCTACAGTTACCTCTGTCAAACCTCTTAAAAAATAAATAAATAAAGTGCAAGTGTAATAGCCGTTTTTTTTATAGCTTTGGAGAAGACCGTTTTGCCATTTTATTCGGATACATGAAAAAGAAGAAGAAAAACAGGCTTAGAGAAAAATAAAAAAAGTCTCAGGGATGCTGTATGTATCTGTATAATGTGCATAATATATGTGTTAGAGAGAGAGGTCAATGTACTCTCTTACCATAGGCATTGATTAAATAACCCTCTCTCTCTCCCTTTACTTCTTCCACTTCTATTTCTTTTACATCTCTTCATCTCTCTCTCTTTCTCTCCCCGCTTATCTCTCTCTCTCTGCCTTCCTTTCTCTTCCTACCACTTTCGCACTTTCGCTATTTATGTAATGTCTCTCTCTCTCTCTCTCTCTCTTTCTCTTTCTCCCTCCCTCTCTCTCTCTCTCTCTTTCTTTCTCTCTCTCTCCGTCTCTCTCCCACACTTTTGCTCTTAAACCTCTTTATCTTTCCTTGTCTTTCGTGTTTTTTGTCCTTTATGTTGAGCCTAGCATGAAGTAGAGAAGATTTTATTCTGGTATAAGAACAAAGTTTGTACAAATCCCAAAAAGCTTCGCGGGCCACAAAAATTGTCTGGCGGACCACATGTGGCCCGCGGGCCACTAGTTGGAAACCCCTGCTATAGGTAAGCTCCTCTTTCCCTTCCCTCCTCTCTCCTCTTTCCCTTCCCTCCTCTCTCCTCTTTCCCTTCCCTCCTCTCTCCTCTAAAAAGGGGGGGGGGGGGGGGGGGTATTTCTTCAGTCCTCAGAAGGCCTGTTAAGCTAACAGCTAACAGACTGTTAAGTTCTATTTGATTCGTATAGGCTTCACAGGGCTGTTAAGGGCTACAACCTGATTGTGTGGACTTTTTAAAGCTGCTGCGGGTGAAGTTTAGACTTCTAGTCTACATCTAGGTATTATTAACAGTGACAAAATTAAACAAAAGTTACAGAATTTAAAAAAAAAAAAATGCAAAATTAAACAAAATGAATGATCACAAACATACCAAATTTCATAATAAGTACCCGATGCGGAGTACTAAAAATAGATACCATCTTTACCTGTTCTAGAATTCAACCTCTTGGACTTGACCCTCAAAAAAAAAAAAAAAAGGTTACAGATCGAAGCTACCTCTGCTTTTTAAAAGAGAGAGTTTATAAAAATAGACCTTTACCTTAATTGCAACAATGCAAGGAATTCTCGCATTCTGATTGGTTCTTTCATTTTGGGTTGATGACTCATTGCTGCCATATCCATCTGGATGAACCACGCGAGGTATTTTGGAAAAATCATACACTAGATAAAATGCAGTTTCAAATCGACCATCTTAGACTAGGTAGGTATTTCATCTTATACAGCTTTTTTTAGAGGTTTGATAGAGGGAACTGTGGGGGTGGGGGGTGCAATCTTGAAAGTTCAGGGTTCCGCAAAGATGTTCACCTTTTGAAAAGGGTTCCGCGGGCCAAACTAATTAAGAAACACTGGTTTAGAGAAACTGAGGAGGTTGAAATATACCAGTGAGGGTGGTTCGAGGTTCCATCAAGGCCCGGGGATAGCAGCTTAACTACAAACACAAAAAGCCCACTCCGAGGTTGAGGTGTAGGGGCAAACAGCCCTAAAGAATGGGTTAAGCTACTACGGGCTAAAAAGTAGGTTGGTGAAACCCACCCTAGATCTATTTTGCAACTCACTTCACTATTAACTCATCTCTTGTTATTTTTCAGACGGAGCCTCCACCGTGTTACAAGAATGTTCTTCCTGTAGAAATCTTCCTACCTTTCAATTTTCAGATAGTGATACGTTTAAATTTGTAAGTATACACTGAACGAAGTGAGAACCTTCGCGGGTTCGATTCCCGTTCGTGGCGAACTTTATCCTACACAGATGAGGTTCGCTCTCGGAACGGCTCACTTTCTCCTATCCTGTCTTCTGTTCGATTGGGACCTCCGTTGTTTCAGTCAGAAACTCCTAAGATCTTATCGTTCCGAAAAGGGAGAGAAAAGGAAGTCAGGATAGGAGAAAGCGAGCCGTTCTGAGAAAGAACTTTGACCTTTTGGGATAAAATTCGCCTCGCGGACTGGAATCGAACCCACGACCTAGCGTTACCTCTGAGCTAACCCCAAATTTAGATGGTATGCATTCAATTTTCAAGGTGGGATAGGTGCCTACTCCCTCAGCGTTACCTCTGAGCTAACCCCAAATTTAGATGGTATGCATTCAATTTTCAAGGTGGGATAGGTGCCTACTCCCTCAAACAACAACAACAATAATAATAACACTGATATTAGCACAATAGCACATCGACTCCTCCCTAATATTTATCACAGAGTCAACGACATCATCACCAGAGCTGTCAACAAGCGGTTATCAACATTTACTTACCTTATCCTTCCCTAATATTTATCACAGAGTCAACGACATCATCACCAGAGCTGTCAACAAGCGGTTATCAACATTTACTTACCTTATCCTATAGACTCTATAGGATAAGGTAAGTAAATGTTGATAACCGCTTGTTGACAGCTCTGGTGATGAATAGACCTATAGGAACGAAAGTCTTGTGTTTGCCAAAATTTTCGGTGGTCAGTTTTTAGTGCCCAAATACGTTTTGAGGTCCCTACAGCCTAAATCCAAAGTTCTAGCCATTGTAACGAAGGTCGAAGAAGGGAGGATGACAGGATAGGAGGAAAACGGCTGACCTGATTAGGATAAAGTTCGCCCGGTTAACACCCCCCGGACCACAGTCTAACACAGAAGCTACCCTTTATAACACCTTTGGTTAAAAGTTTAACACTTAAGCTTCCCGGTTTGACACAACTGGTCCACAGTTTTACACCCCGGAACCACAGTTTAACATTTAAGCTTCTGAAAGTCTTGTGTTTGCCAAAATTTTCGGTGGTCAGTTTTTAGTGCCCAAATACGTTTTGAGGTCCCTACAGCCTAAATCCAAAGTTCCAGCCATTGTAACGAAGGTCGAAGAAGGGAGGATGACAGGATAGGAAGAAAACGGCTGACCCGATTAGGATAAAGTTCGCCGGTTAACACCCCCCGGACCACAGTTTAACACAAAAGCTACCCTTTATAACATCTTTGGTTAAAAGTTTAACACTTAAACTTCCCGGTTTGACACAACTGGTCCACAGTTTCACACCCCGGAACCACAGTTTAACACTTAAGCTTCCCGATTTGACACAACTGGTCCACAGTTTCAGTGTTTCACACCGCGGGACCACAGTTTAACACCCGCTGTAGCGTATACTCTGTGAGTTCATTCATTTTCATTATGAACTGATTGCTTCAATGAAAATACAGGGAGGGTTCAAATATCCAAAGAAAATAATAGAAAGTAGGTACTAATCTAAAGCCAGGCTAGTTTATTTATTAGCTTAGCTTGGGAGTTAACGCGCCTTCCTTAGTGATGGACAAACACTGGTAAGTGCCTGTGTCATAGCATGTCCAGCCTCTCTCTATGTTCCTCCTTAGTGATGGACAAACACCGGTAAGTGCCTGTGTCATGGCATGTCCAGCCCCGGTGTATGTCCTTCATTTCATGAGTCATGAGTTAATGACCAAACTATTGAATAAACTCTTGACCTAAGGAAAATTCGGTCATCTAAATAGGCGTTCACAACGGAGAACCGACCACTGATTCTCGCCATAGTACCGACCCAAGAGAAAATAAACAAACCATGCTAATGAATAGAAGTGTCCTCAAGGGAGCCTTGACCATAGTACTGACCCTAGCAGAAAATCAAGGAAACTGAGCTGAGTATTTTTTCTGCGATGGTCGATGGTCTTGGCGAGGGTCAATATAGTCTATGGTCACTGGATACGGCCCTGGCCCTGCCTGTAGGTATATGGATTGCAAAAATTTCAACATGTTACATTTCTAATCTTCCTGTGTTGGTCCAGAACCTAAATGGGAAGTATTGTATCTCTTCTCGCCTATCTGATGAGGGACATACGAAATGGGCATGCTGACACACAGACCACACGAGTCTAACGTAGCCGTAGTTTCATTGCCACGGAAAATAACTCATCTAAATAGAAATAGTTAATAATTAATAAAATCTTGACGTCTTAGCACGGCACTATTCGTAGCAGGAATCCTAATATTTTTCCTTGATGTACCCTGTTGGTACTTGGTACAACATGTTGTTTTACATTGGATAGTGTATTAGGTTGAATTGAGGGTCTGGTACATTAACCTCTTGTCTCTTGTCATACTTATGTCTTATGCTTAAAATAAACCAACAAGTGGCTATGGCCAATGCTTCGCGTGAAAAAAAAAGAAAAAAAAATCTCCAAAAATATTGTTTTTTCTATCTTATCTTTATGTGTGTCTTCCAAGTTTAGCTTAACCTCTTGTCTTGTCATACTTATGTCTTATGCTTAAAATAAACCAACAAGTGGCTATGGCCAATGCTTCGCGTGAAAAAAAAAAAAGAAAAAAAAATCTCCAAAAATATTGTTTTTTCTATCTTATCTTATGTGTGTCTTCCAAGTTTAGCTTTTTTTTTCAATTTTCATTATTATTATTTATTTTTCAGAAGAGAGACTCCTCACTCATTGGTAGCAATTGTTCCTGTCCGCCTTGCCCCTTGTTTTCCAAGCTTGCCTCCAGAGCGAGTGGATTATCTCCCCTACATGCTCTGTTTGCTGGTAAGTTAGCCCTTGTTTGTCTCCAGAGCGAGTGGATTATCTCCCCTACATGCTCTGTTTGCTGGTAAGTTAGCCCTTGTTTGCCTCCAGAGCGAGTGGATTATCTCCCCTACATGCTCTGTTTGCTGGTAAGTTAGCCCTTGTTTTAGTTAAATCCCAAATAAGGTTCGTTCTCGGAACGGCTTTCAGGACGATAAGAAAGACCCTACGTAGCAATTACAGTTCCTCTATCAAATGTCAAAAAAAATATCTCTCTCCCTCTCTCTCTCTCTCTTTCTTTCTCTCCCTCTCCTCTCCTCTCTCAATTACAGTTCCTCTATCAAATGTCAAAAAAAATATCTCTCTCCCTCTCTCTCTCTCTCTTTCTTTCTCTCCCTCTCCTCTCCTCTCTCCTCTTTCCCTTCCCTCCTCTCTCCTCTTTCCCTTCCCTCCTCTCTCCTCTCTCCTCTCCTCTCCTCTCTCCTCTCTCTCCTCTTTCCCTTCCCTCCTCTCTCCTCTTTCCCTTCCCTCCTCTCTCCTCTTTCCCTTCCCTCCTCTCTCCTCTTTCCCTTCCCTCCTCTCTCCTCTCTCCTCTCCTCTCCTCTCTCCTCTCCTCTCCTCTCTCCTCTCTCTCCTCTTTCCCTTCCCTCCTCTCTCCTCTTTCCCTTCCGAGAACCCTGTCCCTTCCCTCCTCTCTCCTAATAATAATAATAATAATAATAATAATGATAATAATAATAGTAGGAAATAAAAAGAAAATAAAAACAAGGTTCGTTCCTTGGATTGGCTGGTTTTCTTCTATCCTGTTCGATTTCGGGACGGCAAGACCTCCGTTGTTACAGTTCCCTCTATCAAACTCCGGCATACACACCGGCGATAGCACGTTGAATGCACGTTTACCAGTGCCCAATGAATCACTGAGGTTAATATACGTTGCGCGTGGTTGGTATAGGGATGGGTGACCATCTGGACAATCGCGTGGGACTTTTCCCGGCCCCACTCAGGCTGGGTAAGGTTCATGTGAGGAGACGGGTAGCTTGTCGCCTAACGGAGAGTAAAATCCCCGTCACTAAAGACCTTAGCAGTTATACAGTGACGTTAAAGAGACTAAGGCAATGGCTGTTAGTTCACCCTGTTGGTACTTGGTACAACATGTTGTTTTACATTGGATAGTGTATTAGGTTGAATTGAGGGTCTGGTACATTAACCTCTTGTCTTGTCATACTTATGTCTTATGCTTAAAATAAACCAACAAGTGGCTATGGCCAATGCTTCGCGTGTCCTTGATGTTCATTGTTCGTACCAGGCGAGGTTAGGAAAGTAACCCACCGGCCTGGCCAATCAGAATAGAGGAGTTGTTGATTCTCGGAGAATCATTGATACTATTAGGTATTATTGTATAGATTTGTATTTCAAATAATAATTAATAAATTATTTATTAGAATATACTCTCCTCTCCTCCCCTCTCTCTCTCTCTCTCTCTCTCTCTCTCTCTCTCTCTCTCTCTCTCTCTCTCTCTCTTTTAATAACCTAGTCTAACCCCCTGTTAATAGCCACAATCTCAGCCCTACATAATGAACTCATCCATTTTGTTCCTCCCAGGTGACACGCTTGATAATTGGGAGGATATTCTGGAACAGGTTCGCCTCATAGTAGAAACACCACACTGGTTATCATGCACGGATGGAGAAGGCAACACACCTCTGCTGGCGGGCGGGAGGAAACTACTCAAACTGGGCGAGTTCGCCAAGGTAAGACAACCTCGTTCATATGTCAACCAAGCATCGCGTTAACTGCAGTGCTCCGTCGAGAACTTTTGGATTTAACGACAAACCTAGGTATAAAACTTAACTTTCCAGCCTAGTTACCTTTTAGGGTGACGCATCTGTCCTGTAAGCTTTAGGTCGATGGTTCGATTCTCACCCGGGGCGAACTTCATCATAACCCAGATAAGGTTCGTTCTCGGAACGAACCCGTTGAAAATTTTGCAATAGAAATATATGTGTGCATTTCGGTCGATGCTAGAAATCGAGCTCGAGATCTTCTGCATTGCAAGCAAGCGCAACACACCTCTGCTGGCGGGCGGGAGGAAACTACTCAAACTGGGCGAGTTCGCCAAGGTAAGACAACCTCGTTCATATGTCAACCACGCATCGCGTTACCTGCAGTGCTCCGTCGAGAACTTTTGGATTCAACGACAAACCTAAGTATAAAACTCAACTTTCCAGCCTAGTTACCTTTTAGGGTGACGCATCTGTCCTGTAAGCTTTAGGTCGATGGTTCGATTCTCACCCGTGGCAAACTTTATCATAAATCATAACCCAGATAAGGTTCGTTCTTGGAACGAACCCGTTGAAAAATTTGCAATAGAAATATATGTGTGCATTTTGGTCGATGCTAGAAATCGAGCTCGAGATCTTCTGCATTGCAAGCAAGCTCTTAAAGAAAGCAAGAATTGCAAGCAAGGAAGTTTTATATACCCAAAAAACAAAGCGATTAAGAGGACAGGATACGAGGAAGCCAGTACCTTCGGGAACAAACCTCATCTTTTTAGGATAACGTTCGCCCCGGCAAGATTCGAACCCGCGATCTAAAGCTTAAACAGACTTAAGCTGCCTGAACCCCTTCAAACATTAATAGGGTAGTTCACCCCGGGCGAGAATCGAACCCGCGACTTTTCGCTTTGAAGGCTTACTAGATGTATTTCTCTGTGTTGTTATTTCAGGCCGAGGAGTTAGCTCGTATTCTACTCGATGCCGGTAGTTTACCAGATGATAGTAATGCTGAGGGGAGAACTCTATTTCGCTTTGAAGGCTTACTAGATGTATTTCTCTGTGTTGTTATTTCAGGCCGAGGAGTTAGCTCGTATTCTACTCGATGCCGGTAGTCTACCTGATGATAGTAATGCTGAGGGGAGAACTCTGCTAGCGTACAGTGTAACTCACATGGATGAATCCATTCAGCTGTCACGACTCCTAATCAACGCGGGCGCCTCCGTCTGGCCAAACAATGGTAAGTGCCTGTGTCATAGCATGTCCAGCCTCTCTGTATGTCCTTCCTTAGTTATGGACAAATACTGGTAAGTGCCTGTGTCATAGCATGTCCAGCCTCTCTGTATGTTCCTCCTTAGTGATGGACAAACACTGGTAAGTGCCTGTGTCATAGCATGTCCAGCCTCTCTCTATGTTCCTCCTTAGTGATGGACAAACACTGGTAAGTGCCTGTGTCATAGCATGTCCAGCCTCTCTATATGTTCCTCCTTAGTGATGGACAAACACTGGTAAGTGCCTGTGTCATAGCATGTCCAGCCTCTCTCTATGTTCCTCCTTAGTGATGGACAAACACTGGTAAGTGCCTGTGTCATAGCATGTCCAGCCTCTCTCTATGTTCCTCCTTAGTGATGGACAAACACTGGTAAGTGCCTGTGTCATAGCATGTCCAGCCTCTCTGTATGTCCCTCCTTAGTGATGGACAAACACTGGTAAGTGCCTGTGTCATAGCATGTCCAGCCTCTCTGTATGTCCCTCCTTAGTGATGGACAAACACTGGTAAGTGCCTGTGTCATAGCATATGTCCAGCCCCGGTGTATGTCCTTCATTTCATGAGTCATGAGTTAATGACCAAACTATTGAATAAGCTCTTGACCTAAGGAAAATTCGGTCATCTAAATAGGCGTTCACAACGGAGAACCGACCACTGATTCTCGCCTAGTACCGACCCAAGAGAAAATAAACAAACCATGCTAATGAATAGAAGCGTCCTCAAGGGAGCCTTGACCATAGTACCGACCCTCACAGAAAATCAAGGAAATTGAGCTGAGTATTTTTCTGCGATGGTCGATGGTCTTGGTGAGGGTCAATGGTCTATGGTAGTCGTTGTGGACGCGCACTTAGGTTCTCAATAATTCAAAACAAGAAATCCCTCAAGTTAATAATTTTTCACTCTTCTACTTCCAGTGGACGCCGCTAGTGAGAGTAGCAGCACGAGCGCTGCATCCACATCTTCTTCTACCTCATCCTCCGCGCTGGACATCCCTACGACGCCTCCTCCAGACTCGATATTCACGTCGTATCTGCGCGCAGTCATGCGGAAACGCAAGCTGGACGACGCCTGTTTCCAAACCCTCTCCTTGATTGCGCAGGCCATGGGGGAACAGCCGATTCGCATGCATGCGCACGTCATGCGTACCATGTTCGATCATGCGCGTTGCGTTCGAGTTTTAGGTAAAAGAAGGAATTCATCTTCCTCCTACTCCATTATTTATGTCGCTACTGTCATTCGAACCCCAGAGCCCTGGATTATGAATCCAGTATCTTAGCATTACTAGGACCGTTCATTCTTAATAAAGACGAACTAGCAAACCCCTTCTAGGGCCGTACTTAGAGCCCCCTGGGGCTTCTATTGCTCCTTAAAGTAGTAATACAGAGCGTTCGAAAAGTCTTGGAACCCCTGAATATTTTTGAATGGCTAAAGACGAGAAGCTGAAATTTGGGTTTGTGTTTTATCTTTATAAATGCAACTTTTTGACCCAAATTTTGGCTGGTGCCAGAGTCGGCCCCAGGGGGGTTAACTTCAAAATCTTAAATGGGAACTTTAAAAAGTTGCATTTTAAAAGATAAAACAATAACCCAAATTTCAGCTTCTCATCTTTAGCCATTCAAAAAATATTCAGGGTTTCCAAGACTTTTCGAACGCTCTGTATAATAAAGTATTGGTCTATAAATTGGAGCATAGATTTTTATTCTCAAAAGCCATTAGTTCATTGAGCCTTCCTGAAATAGAAATGACATGTACAGAACTACAACAGTATCATGTGCTCCCCATAATTAGGCTTGCCAAATATCCAAAATGTCGATTCGGGACGCGAATCCGCGAACATAATTGACAAATCCGCGAACATAATCGCAAAATCCGCAAACAAAATCGCCAAATCCGCGACCATAATCGCCAAATCCGCGAACAAAATCGCCAAATCCGCGAACATAATCGCGAAATCCGCGAACAAAATCACCAAATCCGCGAACATAATCGCGAAATCCGCGAACAAAATCACCAAATCCGCGAACATAATCGCGAAATCCGCGAACAAAATCACCAAATCCGCGAACATAATCGCGAAATCCGCGAACAAAATCACCAAATCCGCGAACATAATCGCGAAATCCGCGAACAAAATCACCAAATCCGCGAACATAATCGCGAAATCCGCGAACAAAATCACCAAATCCGCGAACATAATCGCGAAATCCGCGAACAAAATCACCAAATCCGCGAACATAATCGCGAAATCCGCGAACAAAATCACCAAATCCGCGAACATAATCGCGAAATCCGCGAACAAAATCACCAAATCCGCGAACATAATCGCGAAATCCGCGAACAAAATCACCAAATCCGCGAACATAATCGCGAAATCCGCGAACAAAATCACCAAATCCGCGAACATAATCGCGAAATCCGCGAACAAAATCACCAAATCCGCGAACATAATCGCGAAATCCGCGAACAAAATCACCAAATCCGCGAACATAATCGCGAAATCCGCGAACAAAATCACCAAATCCGCGAACATAATCGCGAAATCCGCGAACAAAATCACCAAATCCGCGAACATAATCGCGAAATCCGCGAACAAAATCACCAAATCCGCGAACATAATCGCGAAATCCGCGAACAAAATCACCAAATCCGCGAACATAATCGCGAAATCCGCGAACAAAATCACCAAATCCGCGAACATAATCGCGAAATCCGCGAACAAAATCACCAAATCCGCGAACATAATCGCGAAATCCGCGAACAAAATCACCAAATCCGCGAACATAATCGCGAAATCCGCGAACAAAATCACCAAATCCGCGAACATAATCGCGAAATCCGCGAACAAAATCACCAAATCCGCGAACATAATCGCGAAATCCGCGAACAAAATCACCAAATCCGCGAACATAATCGCGAAATCCGCGAACAAAATCACCAAATCCGCGAACATAATCGCGAAATCCGCGAACAAAATCACCAAATCCGCGAACATAAAATCGCGAAATCCGCGAATATAATCGCGAAATCCGCGAACATAATCGCCAAATCCGCGAGCATAATCGCGAAATCACATAGGTACGATATGTATATAGGTACGATAGGTGATAGGTAACATACCTATTATTAAAAACAGATAAGCAAAATACAGTCGAACCTGGATAAACGAGAATTCAAGGGACCAGCTCATTTTTTCGTTTAAGGCTGTTTAATACAACATTTTCTCGTTTATAAAGGTTTAGCAAAGAAGTGGAAGAGCAAACTGATGAAAGCATGACACATTTAAACAAGTTAAGAACAAATTCTGATTTATAGAGGTAGGTACCTAATTTTAAAGTTAAAAAACGCGTCCCGAATTTTTTCTGGGACAGAAACGGAAATTCGGGACAAAACGCCCCAAAATGAAAAACTGAACGGGACGCCGGGACACCCCCTGAAATTCGGGACTGTCCCGGCCAATTCGGGACGTTTGGCAAGCCTACCCATAATGATTATATGTACTAGAGTTCAAATGATACTGTGATCCATATGAACCAGACTATAAAGCCCTGTGATTCCTCTGGGGATGTCAAAGTGTTGATTCAACACGAACAGTAACATGATTGTTTCAATTTAATAAAATTCTCCCGTCATTTCTGCAGGTCCAGTATTTCTGCAAATGAAACTGTCCATGTCGCAGCATTGGTGTCAACCTCAGAGTCTGCAAACCCTCTGTCGGACTGCCTTCCGATCTGAAGCGATGCGAACCAAACAGAAACTGAACCGAGAATCTCTCCAGCAAATTGGACTACCTCTTCCTCTGCAGAAGTTTGTTCTCTATGAACTAACTCTGTAAATCAACAACTTCACTCCTTGCATTTCGCACTCTCTGTTTGATGGAATGTGCTTGTCAAGATTCGTGCGTCTCCCGGAAAATGGCCTGACAGACCTGGGTCCCAATTTTTTTTCGCCACACACGTTGCTACGGTCTGACAGATTGCGGTCTGTCAGACGGTCTGATGAAACGTTCCTTATGGATATTGGTGATCAGGCTTAATGAATGCGTCCTGCGTCCTGGATATTGATTATTTTTTTATTCGTGGCAGGGTTTTCCTGGAGGACCTCTTCCACCCAACCACTTTCTCTTCAAATATTGTTTGCTTCATAATCTAGTCTTTTGTTTTTCTTACAATTTACTATGTAAAAAATGAAACGTTGTTTATTTCCTAGTTTAGGCTCTAGAAAGAAAATCCTTTTATACGTAAAAGCTCTGTAAATTGTAATTTGATTATTTATTTTTATAAAATAGGTAAATAAGTTAACTTGATAAATATGATCTACACATACATAAATGTACGAATATACATTGTAAACGATATTCTGCCGTGCTAAGCGAAAAAGACTTCGGTAAGATCTACACATACATAAATGTACGAATATACATTGTAAACGATATTCTGCCGTGCTAAGCGAAAAAGACTTCGGTAATAATAATAATAGATTTATTGATTGCTTTCTTTTTATCTTTTTACAACAATCTTTTCATGTTCCACTAAGTACATGTAGGTAGTACTTTTCGGGAACATTAATTGCTATTATAGGTAATTCTTCTTTTTCTTTCTATTGTAGGAATTTCTTCTTATGATTTAAATTTCATTGTTAATCATAAGATACTTAAAAAAAGGGCCGAAAATTCGCACCTGTAGGCAGGGCCGTATTTGGGGGGGGGCTCGCCCCCCCCCCCCGCGCTTTTTTT
>NW_007377532.1:126513-163654 GCF_000475195.1 Diaphorina citri | reverse complement strand
ATGTTAAAAATCTGGTGTGAACATCACACGACTTTCTATTACATTTGCAGAATACGTAGGTATTTGAAAAGAAATAGAAAATAAAAATGTAATAAAAGGGAAATTTGTTGACACAGGGGAGTATCGAACCCGCAACTTTTCAACTGTAAGTCAGAGAGTGCTAAAAGTAGCATCATTCGATTCCGCGTGAAAAATCACATGGGATTAACTATTCACTTGCTTATTTGGTAACGGTTGACGAATAAAATCTGGTGTGAACATCACACGACTTTCTATTACATTAAGTCGGACAGTTCTAAAAGTTTCACCATTCGATTCCGCGTGAAAAATCATATGGGATCAACTATTCACTTGCTTATTTGGTATCGGTTCACAAATAAACGGGAAATTTGTTGACACCGGGGAGTATCGAATGGTGCTACTTTTAGCACTCTCTGACTTACAGTTGAGAAGTTTCGGGTTCGATACTCCCCTGTGTCAACAAATTTCCCTTTTATTTGTGAACCATTAACAAGTAAGCATGTGAATAGTTGATCCCATGGGATTTTTCACGCCGAATCGAATGGTGAAACTTTTAGAACTGTCCGACTTACAGTTGAGAAGTTTAATGTAATAGAAAGTCGTGTGATGTTCACACCAGATTTTTTTCACATTAATTTGTGTTTTTGTGGGGTACCTATCTACATAAAACACTAGACTAAGAATAATAAACTGATTTCAAGACAAAGCACATAAAGATTGAGGCGAAAACCCGAAAGGGGGATTGAGGCGAAGGCAGTTGCCCCCTTTCAATCCCCCAGCAGGGATGGATGGAGGGACTACTTAAAAAAAGCATATAAAGAGATAAGAGGAAATCAGTAGTGTACGAGTATCAAAGCTCGCCCAGATCCAGGCTGATTCCCAAATGGGAGGTGGTTTTTAGTTGGTTAGTAGCACCGAGTCCGGAGTGGCCTGAAAATCCAAATTTATGAAAAGATAGAGACAAACTTCTCATGCTGTAGGAGACCTACTCGAGTGTGAGAGGTTTCTACATTGATTTCTACATTAAATTTCAGGCGACATTACATTGTGCGGCACACGCACACGGGACCGAGTTAGTAAACGCGCAACCAGTACTGGCACCGAGTCCGGAGTGGCCTGAAAATTCAAATTTACGAAAAGATACAGACAAACCTCTCATGCTGTAGGAGACCTACTCCAGTGTGAGAGGTTTCTACATTGAATTTCAGGCGACATTAGATTGTACGGCACATGCACACGGGACCGAGTTAGTAGTGCAACAACACTTTACTAAAAGTCGCACGACTTCCACTGTGCAAGAAGCCGCGACCAACAGCTGAGATTGTTTCGTAAAATAATACTGTATTGTTAATATTTCTTTTAGGATTAATCTAATATTTATTTTAACTCTTTGACCAGCCAGTCACTGCCAATGAAAATGTACATACGTACTATACCTATAACATGTTTGTTTAGAGTTAGAGTAGTGTTAAGAGTGAAGTGAGTTGTTAAGAACTAGGGTAAGTGTACCATTTCTTCGCCCACCTAAGGGGTTTTCCAGACAAAAACGGTTAGGTATATCTCTGGTAATAATTATTTTGGAATAGTGATCTTAGGTTCTTTTGAAGTGGAATTTAGTCCTTAATAGAATGTATTTATAGCTCGCTTATTTTGAAATAATAATAGTCCACCGATTTTCCGAAAATTTCCATCAAGTAAAAAAGTGCGAGTGTTCCTATTATTTGCCCACTTTTCAGAATGATATTCCTATTATTCGCCCGTTTGGTTCCAATTATTGGCCCACCTCAGTTTTTGCCATATTTCTTCAATAAAAATTAATAATGACCCAAGGTCTATCAGTGTACCAAGATTGGTTGAAAAATATTTAACCGTTCTTGAGTTATCGAGTGACAAACTTTCGCTGCCATATGTATAAATATATATCAAAATGAGTTTTCATAGCGAATAGCTTCCTACTGACCCAAAAAACACACAACTCCGACCCAAAGTTGTGACTTTCGTTAGAAATGAATAGCTCACCCCTAAAGGGGATTTAGCTAATGAAAAATAACGTGTAGAAACCTTAAGGCGCTTATATGAATCCTTAAGAAAAACAGTTAGATTTTAGAAAAAATCGACTAAAACTTTTTTAGGTCCTTCCTAAAAAAGTTGATTTGATTTTTCTAATTTTTACTTTCTATTACCCTTACGTATAGGGAACCTATACAAGGTAATGAGAAAGTATTGCAATCGGTCCAAATTTTCAAAATCGGGAAATGGGTGGAAATATCCGTTTTGGGGTCCCCTGATTCCAAAAAAGTGGTTTTTAGCCCATGGTCTGTACGTAACGTACGTACGTACGTACGTACGTAACGTACAGACCATGGGCTAAAAACCACTTTTTTGGAATCAGGGGACCCCAAAACGGATATTTCCACCCGGGTTCGATTCCCGCCCGGGGCGGATTTTATCCTGAACGGATAATGTTCGTTCTCGGAACGGCTGGCTTTCTCCTATCCTGTCTTCCTTCTCTCTTCGATTTGGGGACGATAAGACCATAGCAGTTACAGTTCCTTCTGTCAAACCTCTTGAAAAAAAAAAGTCAAGGTTCAAATAAGAGTTGCTCTCAACTTGAGCGACTGTCCACGAGCTGCGAGCTACCAGAAAACCTCTTGCGAGCTACCGGTGTAGCTCGCGATTGACGGGTTGGCGATCCCTGTTAAGTCAACATGAGCCAGACCCAGGGGTACGTAAAATGTACACAAAATCACGACATCAAAAATTTAAATTATTCTATTTTTTACACAGGAAAATGAGAAGATTCTGAAATAGGTAAGGTTGTACGAGACCATAGCATGTTGAACGCACCACTTCCCAATTGACCAAAGTGGCAAAAATAGAGGCAATCACGTGACTGGCTTTCCCCGGTCCCGCTCAGCCTGGATGAGTGTGAATAGGCGAGTAGTTTGTCGCCAAAAAGGGTCAAACCGCCGTCACTGATTACCTTAGCCTCAAACTTAGCAATACAGTGACGTTAAACTCCTGCCTCGGTGGTGTAGTGGTCAAGACGCTCGCCTGGTAAACAGGAGGGCGTGGGTTCGATCCGAGCCGAGGTATGGAATTTTATCCTTTTTATCTGAGAATTTGACCACATAATAACGGAGCTCTAAGGGTTAGGTGGTAGAGAACGCCTAAGGCGTTAACCTCGCCTAGTGGTTGCCCTCCACTCAAGATTCTATTATTATCGTTGCGTAATCACTTTATTAAGGTACATAATATTACATATGGGAAATAACTTTCAACATATGAATATCTAAATTTCTGTCATTCATTCAGGACTTTCCTAACGATGGACGTGGTAGATAAAATGACTGACATCTGTGCTTTCTTGATACTTTCCTTAGGCCAGCCACTCACTATCAGGTCTTCCTGATAGCGTGTGTGCTTTTCAGATCTTTTCAGCCGTATCTGTCAGGTCTCCTTGATAGTGAGTGGCTGGCCTTATTAAAGGACAAGGAACGTAAAAAAGGACTCGTCAGTGGATACCTATACCAAAAGTTGCACACACAGTAGATAGAAAGTTATAGAGCTTCAAGATAGTAGATACAAGATACATATTACATAAACATTAATACCTAATAATTTAATAATTATGGTACAAAATCTATAGCTTTTTTTACAATATTTACAATCTACATGGTAAAATGTAGACAATCAATAATTTAAATTATTCTATTTTTTACACAGGAAAATGAGAAGATTCTGAAATAGGTAAGGTTGTACGAGACCATAGCATGTTAAATGCACCACTTCCCAATGGAATGGAGTACTGCAGTTAAGGAACGTTGCGCGTGGTTAGTATCCGAAGTGGCAAAAATAGAGGCAATCACGTGACTGGCTTTCCCCGGTCCCGCTCAGCCTGGATGAGTGTGAATAGGCGAGTACCTAGTTTGTCGCCAAAAAGGGTCAAACCGCCGTCACTGAATACCTTAGCCACACCCTTTTCGGCCACAAACTTAGCAATTCAGTGACGTTAAACTCATGCCTCGGTGGTGTAGTGGTCAAGACGCTCGCCTGGTAATCAGGAGGGCGTGGGTTCGATCCCAGCCGAGGTATGGAATTTTATCCTCATTTATTTGAGAATTTGACCACATAATAACGGAGCTCTAAGGGTTAGGTGGTAGAGAACGCCTAAGGCGTTAACCTCGCCTAGTGTCTATCCCTGTCGCGTATAATATCTCTAGTAGCGCGGTCAAACTTTCTTGACTTGGCGGGGCGGAGCGCTACCGCGCTCCTTAATCAGGTCTCCTTGATAGTGAGTGGCTGGCCTTATTAAAGGACAAGGGACGTAAAAAAGGACTCGTCAGTGGATTCCTACACCAAAAGTTGTACACACAGTAGATAGAAAGTTATAGAGCTTCAAGAAAGTAGATACAAGATACATATTACATAAACATCAATACCTAATAATTATGGTACAAAATCTATAGCTTTTTTTACAATATTTACAATCTACATGGTAAAATGTAGCCCTACCTACATAAAAGAGGTCGACTATTTGGCGTTTAAAGTCCCAATTTCTTGAGTTTGCTTGAAAAAATCATGAAAAATAAAGTTCGCCTTTATACATTATTCTTATTTACCCACAGGTTATTGATGGAAAGAACCATTTATTGGCCTCAAATACCAATAACCCTACCCTTTGACTAGATGTTGAAGCCTTATAAAACTTACCTTGGGTATCTACACAAAAGTTAACTAAAAACACTTACAGGAATCAGGAATCGAGCTTTTCAATGGAACATTGACAAACATTTAGCATTTAGCTGTAGGTACAGATACTCCTAAGGTATCATTGTTTCCAATGGAGCATTTACAGAGATCATCTTATTCAATAAAAAATTAAAGAGTCATTTACAGAGATAATCCCTCTCTTCACTGGAGCATTTACAGAAATCATTTTGATCCTTTTTAACTGAACATTTACAGAGATAACCCTCTCTTCAACGGAGTATTGGAGCATTTACAGAGATCACCTCTTCAAGAATTTACAGAAATCATTCTTTTCAATGGAGCATATACAGAGGAAACCCCTCTCTTCAACAACGGAGTATTTACAAAGATCGTTCTTTTCAATTTAGCATTTACAGAGATCATCTCTTGGACAATTCACAGAAATCATTTTGATCCTTTTTAACCGAACATTTACAGAGATAACCCTTTCTTCAACGGAGTATTGGAGCATTTACAGAGATCCGCATCAATGGAATCATCTTCGATTTTGCCTGATCAGATCGGCCGGTCCCACATAGATGGTGGGCAGGAGAATGTGCTGCGTGTGGACAATGTGCGAGATGAAGATCAGGAGGAACGGCAAGAAACGGCTGACGGCGCCGGAGCTGCTGTTCCCGTGCTGCATTGCCGCTGGGTGTTCACCTGCACCGAGGAAGAAATGGTGAGATTAGAAATTTGAATAGAATACAATCAAAAATTAAATCACGAGTCTTTGTGTTAAAGCAGAGAGCTTTTTCACAACTTTGTGGGTATCACAGTATTACAAGTCTTTCATTTACACAATCATCCTTTTCATAATTACTTTTTTTATATTTATCATCGCTCGTTTCTTGGACTTGTAATGCCGCCACTGGTCGCTACTCGATTAAAGTAGCTACTTACTTGTCCTCACGAAGCTGAGTGCACTAAGAACTCCAAGCGAAAAAAATCGACTCCTCCGGGAATCGAACCCGGGACCTCCGGAGTGCAAGCTTTAGTGTGATACCCACTCGGCCACGGAGGCTGCTTAGTTTGTTGAATTTCTTACCATTGAGGACATGTACCATTTGTCCTCACGAAGCTGAGTGCACTAAGAACTCCAAGCGAAAAAAATCGACTCCTCCGGGAATCGAACCCGGGACCTCCGGAGTGCAAACTTTAGTGTGATACCCACTCGGCCACGGAGGCTGCTTAGTTTGTTGAATTTCTTACCATTGAGGACATGTACCACTACGCTGGCACCATCTGAGCTGCTCGGGGCGCAGGTATAGTTGCCGGAATCACTGGTTACCGCTTTGGAGATGACCAGGCGTGAAGTTCGAGTCTGCTTTTCGGTCACAACGCTGATTCCTGAGGATGTGAACAAGAAAACAGAGTTGAAATAAAGGAAATTATGAAGACAGAGTCCGACGGAGTGATCAATGTTCAGTAAGTTCAGTCGTGTCCTTACCACAGACACTTTTTTTCAGTCTGCTTTTCGGTCACAACGCTGATTCCTGAGGATGTGAACAAGAAAACAGAGTTGAAATAAAGGAAATTATGAAGACAGAGTCCGGCGGAGTGATCAATGTTCAGTAAGTTCAGTCGTGTCCTCACCACAGACACTTTTTTTTAAAAATGCGTCGAAATGCTTCGTGTAATATACACACTGGCGTGCTCAGGCCGGAACTTGGCCTGGCGCACTGCCGTGCGCCTAGATTAATGTTTTGCAATCCCCCTTTCGGGTTTTCGCCTCAATCTTTATGTGCTTTGTCTTGAAATCAGTTTATTATTCTTAGTCTAGTGTTTTATGTAGATTTTTTAAATTGTATGTAATGTGTATCAATACAATAAAAATTGAATTGAATTGGAACGGGACAAGCATGCTATGACATAGAAAGGGCATGCTATAACACAGAGAGACGTGAACCTTGTTCGTTACCTCCTCGCTGCGAGTAGTTGACCACATTGGCACCTCGGTACCAGTAGATGAATGAGGGTGGATCCGGGGTCTCCAGGACAACGCAGGTGAGATTGATGTCCGAGCCAGACTTGATGTAGAGCTCCGAGTTACCGATAATCTTCGCTTTTGATACTGAAAGAGGAAGTAGAAACGATTGTTAGATTGTTACTGATAGGTTTGATTTGATATCATTTCATTTATTTATTACATTTTTAATTTTACATAAATAGCATCTCCTAAGCTAATACAAATAACTTATGAGGAGACGGTCTCTCTCAACAATATTATGTTTTTTATAACAAAAAGTTTATAACAAAACAAAAACAAAAGGGAATAGATCCAGGGATCGCCAACCCGTCGATCGCGAGCTACCGGTTGTTCGCGAGAGGTTTTCTGGTAGCTCGCGGACAGTCGCACAGGTTGAGAGCAACTCTTATGGGATCCAAAAATTTACGTCGCGTTGTTACGTCGTAAATTTCTTGTTCCCAGACTAAAACGTAGCGAGGTTTTCTGGTAGCTCGCGGACAGTCGCACAGGTTGAGAGCAACTCTTATGGGATCCAAAAATTTACGTCGCGTTGTTACGTCGTACATTTCTTGTATTCTTGTTCCCAGACTAAAACGTAGTTCGCCAAGGGTCTGGTAGTCATCTGAGTAGCTCGTGACCCATAATAGGTTGGCGACCCCTGGAATAGACTATTATATTTTGTACAAAGCTATTGTACCTGAGATTAATGTGGTGTCTTAATTTCTTTTAGCCTAAAGGAAGGAACCCAGATATTGTTTCTGGGCGTTCAAGGGGTTTTCAAACCACTAATCCTTCTACGGGTGTCTTAATTTCTTTTAGCCTAAGGGAAGGAACCCAGATATTGTTTCTGGGCGTTCAAGGGGTTTTCAAACCACTAATCCTTCTACCGTATGGATCTGACCGTAGATCTGGTATAAGGAGTGAGGATCTGACTCACCGACTGAGTAGTGCACCGAAAAGACTAGTTCTTTTTCACAAATCACTCAATCTTCATCTTCTTAGGTAGGGAGAGTTAGGATCTGACTCACTAACTAAGTAGTCCACTGAAAAGAGCCTCTACTAGGAAGGAAGGAATTTTCTTTAATTGTGTTGTCACAAATGTTGTTCCCCGATATACTACGCTAAATTTTATGACTTGTTTACTGGAACTACGAACCTCCAGAGTGAAAGCTAAACTGTACACCACTGAGGTTGGTTCAGATTTCTACTTACTGACGACATTCAACTTGTATCCGATGCTGATCTTGGGCTCCGTCGACACCTGGCACTCATAGGTGCCCGAGTCCCTCAACTGAGATGACGCTATCTTCAGGGTCCACTCGTCGCTGCCGTCCGAATGTAGACTGGTGAACCGTAAGTCATTGGTGTAGGTGAGGATGCCCACCGTCAGGATGTGCAGGTCCCGCTTTCGGATCCAAGATACCTGCGGGAGAAGAATAGGGTAGGAGATTAAAGGTAGGGAGAGGTAGGCAGAAGACAATATGATATTAGAACTATTTGAAGCGAGTTTGTTTGCCAGCCTATTCGCTTGGAGAGAGTTGCTCCAATGGCCATCCTAGTATTCCTAGTTAGCTTGGTTGGGAGCGCGTCTGCCTTGTAAGTGCTAGGCTGCGGGTTCGATTTCCGCCCGGAGCGGACTTTATCCTGAACGGATAATGTTCGTACTCGGAACGGCTAGCTTTCTCCTATCCTGACTTCATTCTCTCTTCGATTTTGGAACGATAAGAATCCAGAGCCTCTTAAAAAAACCTCTGAACTGTAGAAATTGCATGGGAAAAAGAGGCTCTGTGAAGCTTCCAATAGAATTAGAGCCCAAAACCTAAACCCATTCAGTAAATTTCATTTATGTGCTCAAGTTTTGCATCACCAAATTGAATAAAAAATGGAGTTTTCCAAGTTTCGCTGGAATACTGGAGAAAGAAAATATCAGATCAAGAACATGGGAAGTCTAAGAGAAATATAAAGAAGTATAGAAAGAAAAATAAATACCTGAACGAAGAACGAAAGAAAGAATAAAGGAAAGAAAGTAGAAATAACACTGTAGTTTTTATATTTTTACGTAGGTGGAAAGATCTTGTTTCATTTGTTTGAAAAGTTCCACGTCATTTTTTTAAAGGAAAGAAAGTAGAAATAACACTGTAGTTTTTATATTTTTACGTAGGTGGAAAGATCTTGTTTCATTTGTTTGAAAAGTTCCACGGTGTTTCTTCTCTTCAAAGTTTAAAGTCTCAAGGAAGGTCGAGGGAGGTATGTAGGTATTTCAGAGCCTTTCAATATCAAGTCTCGGGTAGGTAAGTAGGTAGACAAGTTTTTCTCAAAGCAGGAGTGTTCCAAGTAAGTAGGCAACTTACTTTCAAAGCGGTAGGCTCAAGTTACGCCCTTAATTTCTAGGGATGTGAATTTTGAAGGCGCCTTCTTAAGTTATTTTCAAGTGTTCGCATTTTCTTACGTAAAATGTTCGGGGACATTGAAGGAAGGTAAATGCGAGCTAAAGGAAGGTAAAAAGAGCCAACAGAAGGAAGGTAAAAAGAGAGCTAAAGGAAAGCAAGTTGGATTGAGAGGGACAATGTAATATATGATAATCTAAATTCAGGGGTGACCAAACCGATGTACCTACCCACGGGCGCTGTCGATTGCGAGAGGGACAATGTAATATATGATAATCTAAATTCAGGGGTGACCAAACCGATGTACCTACCCACGGGCGCTGTCGATTGCTTTTTTTTCCAACTGTTTTCAATAGAATAGTTCCTTTTGGAGAAGTTAAATTGTTGATCTTGAAAAAGTTCCTACATCAATACCTACGAGTATGTCTAGAAATTTTCGCCCTAATTAATTCATTCAAGACAAATTTGCCTTTTTAGGTTTCCTGGTTAGCTCTATTTTCAGTGGAAATATTATCCACCTTGAAAAAGTTTCAACACCAATGTGTCCCAAATTTTTCGCACTCGAGTATATTTCTCGCAAAAAGTGAAGCCTGATGAAAGCTCTGGATGCTGCGAAAAAGTTGAAATGAGCTCGTTATGTGGAAATTTTAAACATTAATCGAGTATATTTCTCGCAAAAAGTGAAGCCTGATGAAAGCTCTGGATGCTGCGAAAAAGTTGAAATGAGCTCGTTATGTGGAAATTTTTTCCATCCCCTCTCTTTCCCTCTCTTTGAAATTGTTGGAAGTTGGAAGTGTTCTTACTTTTCTCGTGTACCGTGTACTTTACTCCTACCTAAAAAGTACGTCGAAATCGGGGGTTCCTAAGATCTTAGCTAGTAAAAGGAACTTTTCCTGGCGAGGAAGAAGGAAAAGTTAGGAAAGAACAAGCTGGGCCCGTCCCTTCGGGAATTTTTTAGCCCGTAGTTTATTCGATCGTGAATATCGTGATTAGAGAAAATCAGTACCCCAGTACCTATGTACCTACCTAATTTGTTTAATATTCAGTTCATTATTATTCTTGATTTTATTTTTCGATTTTACTTCCATGCAATGATTTAAAATCAAGACTAGAGCCCGTTCTCCCTTTATTCCCAATATAAGGTTTAAGTCACCCATCCATTTATTGGCCTTGCTCGGCGTAGCTTAACATAAGTGACGCTAAAACCGGTCTTAAATGATTGACTGAAGTGTTATTCAAAACTTTCTCGCCTTGAGTTCATAGGTCGTCGCGACAAATTTCAAAATCAAAGCTCATTTGTGTGAGAAAATGTGAAAAAAATCCCCCAAAAAGCAGTTTTTTTTTGGTTCTCTGGACGAAATTTGCACCACCATTTTCGTGATCCTCGTAAAAAGACCTTTAATCGTCACCCATCCATTTATTGGCCTTGCTCGGCGTAGCTTAACATAAGTGACGCTAAAACCGGTCTTAAATGATTGACTGAAGTGTTATTTAAAATTTTAAAACTTTCTCGCCTTGAGTTCATAGGTCGTCGCGACAAATTTCAAAATCAAAGCTCATTAGTGTGAGAAAATGTGAAAGAAATCCCCCAAAAAGCAGTTTTTTTGGTTCTCTGTACGAAATTTGCACCACCATTTTCGTGATCCTCGTAAAAAGACCGTTAATTTGATATATAGGTTGACCAGGTTTGGATAAGTCCTTCCACAGTCATACAGTTTCTTTATAAACTCAATCAACAATGCACTATGAAAAACAAATTCAGTGAAAACTCAAAAGTACTCTCTAACTTGGGAATGAGATTGACATAGTTCTCTGTGCCACTCTCTAACTCGGGTGGGAGAGAGACAGTTCTGTCACTCTCCTACCCGAGGAAAGGGACATAGTTCTCTGTGTTCCGCTAAAGATCGGTTGGAAAGGAGACACGGTTCTCTGTGTCACTATCCCACGAGGTCTGTCGTTCTTTTTAGGCCGGCCACTCACGACAGGTTTTGTACGACGGACGTTGGCCTGGAGGCCAAATAGTATGGGCCTGTTAGGCCCAAACTGTCATGCAAAACCTGTCGTGAGTGGCCGGCTTTAGGTCGTTACGTGAAGTGTCTGTCTCAAAACATCCATCGAAGAGCGACCATTCTGCAATGCTTAGATGTCTACTAGAGACTTCCTGCAGTAAGTACCTCTGCCGCAGTCCTGAAGAGATGTGATCTAACCTAACCTAACCTAGATGTGCTACAGCGCGGTACACCGTGGTCAAGTCTGCCGTTTCGGATTCTGTGTAGTGATAAGTACTAGGGGGGTGGGACACAATACTGTGTGTTATGCTAAAGCATGGGTGAGGAGGGGACACAACACTGTGTTATGCTAAAGCATGGGTAGGGAGGGGACATAATAACTGTACTCTGTGTTATGCCTAAAGAATTTGTGTGAAGGGGACACAATATCTCTTGTCTTTGCAAAAAACGGCGTAAAACGACATTGGTGTCACAACTCTTGTTTTCATGGCGTGGGGAGTCGTAATTGTCCCACTCACAAAACTAATTGGTTCCCGTTCTCTCCTTCTTGGTAAGGTGGACTACACGTGTGAGGTGCCCTTCCGAGAATCCATCTTTACCGCCAGCGATGATGATTCCGGAGAGCGCAGAGCGTGCCTGCAGACTTTCCAACCAAAAAACAATGTCAGACTACCAGACCATAACTGGCAGCAATATTCAGCTACAGGCAGCTTCTATACACTGGCCAAGCTATGCCCCAGTCGCTTCAGGATCCACCGCATCCAGGAACATTCACCAGTATACATAGGCCATATACAACTGGTCGTCGTGGTGGGACTCTTATTTTTTAAGCTCGATTGGAGCTTATACTGTATTGTCCACGTGTGGAGAGATTCTATGAGAAAATGGCTGTTTTGCTAAATGGGTCTTTCTTTCATAGAGAGCTTCTTTTGTGTGTTGAACTAATCCATTTTCTCTGTCAGTTAGGTTCGGTAGGGCTTGTAGGGACACGTTAGGGCCTGTAGGACTATGTTAGGGCTTTGTTAGGATGGTCACGTGTATATCCGTTTTCTTTTCCAGGTTTTTTTGGTATGTCCTTTTTGCTTTTTTTGCCTTTTCAATTCAAATTGAGCATTTGGGATATGTGTTCTTACATGCGAGTAAAACCCAATATGATTCTCATGGTCACTTGATTCTCATGTCAGTGTGTGAGAAATGTTCCTACAAATTTTAATTTTTGGTCATCGAGTACCAAATAATCCGTTCATCCTTCCTTTATCCTCCTACTAATACCTGGCTTCACAGTTGACTGACAGGTTACCTTTCCTAGGGGACAGCATCCTGTCAGGAACAGGAAATTGATTAACCCAATGGTATTGGTGGCGGTTGTTCTAAACTTCTGTAAAACGGCAGTTTACAAGGTAAATTGACGTTTCTACGGACGTCGAAAACACTGTCCGTAGTCTGCCCCACGAAATCATGGATCATCTTGTGTTACATTTCGAGCTTATGGCTAGCTGATGAGTCTAATAAGTCCCGAAACAGCAGTTTTCAACTCTTCTTGTATTATTTTTTGTGTGTTCATTATTGAAATAGAAACTTCTTTTCTTTTTCCCCAGGTCATGGTGGCAATTCAGCATGTGAACCACTTCCTTGGAGCATCAACTTTGCTGCAACTCTGGCCTGGTCCGAAAGCGATGAAATTTGCACTGGGTATTTTGAGTATAGGCTCTTCTCTTTTTAGCCCGGTCCTTCCTGTTATTATTACGATAGTAATAAAAAGGTAAGGACGGGGCTATTGTATTCGCTTCGGTGTCGTCTGTTCTGTCCCCGTTAGAAGGACTTATCCAAACCTGGTCCACCTACATATTATATCAAATTAAAGCGGTCTTTTTTACCAGGAACACGAAAATGGTGGTGCAAATTTTGTCCCAGTAAAGCGGAAAAAAAAAAAAAAAAAAAAAAAATAAAAAAATGGTTTTGGGGGATTTCTTTCACCATCTTTCTCACACAAATGAGCTCTGATCTTGAAATTTGTCGCGGCGACCTATGAACTCAAAGCGAGAAAGTTTTAGATAACACTTGAGTCGTTATTTTAAGACCGGTTTTAGCGTCACCTTTGTTAAGCTACGCCGAGCACGGCCAATAAATGGATGGGTGAGTTCAGTCCTATATTGGTAGTTATTAGGAAACATTAAAAGGAATAAAGGGAGAACGGGCTCTAGTCTTGATTTTAAATCATTACATGAAAGTAAAATCGAAAAATCAAATCAAGAATAACAATAAACTGAATATTAAACAAATTAAGTAGGTACATAGGTACTGATTTTCTTTAACCACGATCGAATAAAATACGGGCTGAAAAATTCCCGGAGGGACGGGCCCAGCTTGTTCTACTTTCCTCCCTCACCTTCTCCTCCCTTTCCTCCCCCCCTCCCATCTTTGCACCCACCTGCCCAAGCATTTCACCCTATCTTCTTTTTAGGATCAGATTAAATTTATCACAAGAAAAACTTGACAACTTTTAACATATTTGTTCTCCCTTTTCCCCCTCCGTCCTTTTCTTCCCTTTTCTTTTTTCCCTCCTTTCTTCCCTTTCTCCCTCCTCTTTTCCGTTTGTCCCACCCGCGCTTTTCTTTCAGCAAAACTTTTCCGGGGAATCTGTGTTTTAGGAGCACAATACGGACATCAAGACAAAAGAAAATCCCGTCCCTCTCGAGATAAAATCCCATTCTCCCGAAAATGAAATCCTTTTCGTTTTACAAAGACGCTGAATAGGATAGGAGCGCAGTCAGCATTCCAGAAATGCTTAAGAGAGGGATACAGTTCTCTCTGTGTCACTCTCTAACTTGGGTAGGAGAGAGACGGTTCTCTGTCACTCTCCTTCCCGGGTGGGAAAGGGATAAAGGACACAGTTCTCTGTGTCACGCTAAAGGTTCTCTTTCTCTAGATTCTTTTTCTATAACTCTATCTTCCTTTTCTTTCTTTTCGCCGATTCTTTTTCTCTTTGTGTCCTCTATTTCCCTCTCTCTATCTCTCTCTCTCTCTTCCGCTCCCTTTTTCCTCTTTTGAGAACTCTGTCTCTTTCTCTCTTTTGAGAGACTCCTTTGCTCTCTGTTTCTTTTATCTATCCACCTATCTATTTCTTTCTTTCTCTCTCTCCGTTTCTTTCTACCTCTTGCTTATCTTCTCTTTTGTCTTTCTTCAAGATAGAGATATCTTTCTCCCTCCTTCTATTTCAATTTTTTAGCTTTCTCAATTTTTGTTCTCTTATTTTCAAGTTTTTTGTTCTCTCTGTTTTTGCGTTCTACTTAACCTTCTGTTTTTATCTTCGACAGCAGATTTTCTTTCTCCCACGATTTTAGGTAGGTTTTGTATATTTATGTGAGCAAGTTCTTTTTAATTTCATTCTTTTTAATTCCTTTTCTTTGCCTCTTTTCCTCCTCCTCCTTTTCTTCTTCCCTCCTCTGTTCTCCTTTCTCCTCCCTCATCTTCCTCCTCCTCCTCCCTCATCTTCTGTCTTCGTCGTCTTCTTCGTCTTTGACGTCTTCTTGTTCTCCTCCTCCTCCTCTTTTTTCTTTTTATCCTCTCTTTCCTCCTTCTTTTCTTCCCTTCTCCTCCTTCTTCCTCTTCTTCTTTACACAGCCCTTTTCTCCTCCTACTCCTTTTTTAGCTTTTCGTTTTTTCTTTGAAATCATCACGGAGTTCCTGTAAGGACTTCTTGTGTGTAGCAGGGAAAAGATTTATTGCCTTTGTTTTCTTAGTTGCCTTTTGCTTTTTCATTCATTTTCCTTTTTCATCGTGCCGCGAGAACTTTAACAAGCTGGGTCCGTCCCTCCGGAAATTTTTTAGCCTGTAGTTTATTCGATCATGGTTAAAGAAAATCAGTACCTATGTACCTTCCTAATTTGTTTAATATTCAGTTTATTATTATTATTGATTTGATTTTTGATTTTACTTTCATGTTAAAATCAAGACTAGAGCCCGTTCTCCCTTTATTCCTTTGTATGTTTCCTAATAACTACCAATATAATGTTTAAGTCACCCATTTCATTTCGCGACAAATTTCAAGATCAGAGCTCATTTGTGTGAGAAAATGTGAAAAAAATCCCCCAAAAACCAGTTTTTTGTTTTTTGTTTTTTTTTTTTTTTTTTTTTTTTTTTTTTTTTTTTTTGCATTTTTGGTTCTCTGGACATAATTTGCTCTACCACTTTCGTGTTCCTGGTAAAAAGACCTTCGATTTGATATATAGGTCGACCAGGTTTGGATAAGTAATTCTATGGGAACAACAGACAGACAGAGTGACAGACTGACAGACAGACAGACAGAGTGACAGACAGACGACACCGAAGCAAATACAATAGTCCGTCCCTATACCTTTTATTATTACTGTTGTAATTTAATAAAGGAAGGACGGACTAAAAAGGCCTTCACACTGGCAAAAATTCTGCACAAAGGTAAAACTCAACACTTCAAGTAGGACCTGTCTTCTCTTTCCCTTCCATTTCGGGACGATAAGACCTTGGCAGTTACAGTTCCCTCCTATCAAACCCAGTCGTCGCGACAAATTTCAAGATCAGAGCTCATTTGTGTGAGAAAATGTGAAAAAAATCCCCCAAAACCAGTTTTTTTTTGGTTTTTTCGCTCTATGGTTTTCTGGACAAAATTTGCACCACCACTTTCGTGTTCCTGGTAAAAAGACCTTCAATTTGATATATAGGTCGACCAGGTTCGGATAAGTAATTCTATGGGAACAGACAGACAGAGTGACAGACAGACAGACGACACCGAAGCAAATACAATAGCCCGTCCCTATACCTTTTATTATTACTGTTGTAATTTAATAAAGGAAGGACAGACTAAAAAGGCCTTCACACTGGCAAAAATTCTGCACAAAGGCAAAACTCAACACACACACATTGTGACACCTGTAACTGTAGGATGACAGTCAAACACCTGCTCAAATACTGCAAACCTTCCCGGGTGGGAAAGGGAAAAAGGACACAGTTCTCTGTGTCACGCTAAAGACCGGGTTAGAAAGGGACAGTTCTCTGTCACTCTCCAACTTGGGTAAGAGAGAGATACAGTTCTCTCTGTGTCACTCTCTAACTCGAGACTGAGATTGACATAGTTCTTTGTGTCACTCTCGGCAAAAAGTACCAGAATATAAGATCCCCTAACGACCTTTACGCCTGTCTATCTAACGATGAAAATTCTGTTCTTGAGTTCCTCAAAAAGTCCAAACTAAAACTGTAAGTAGGTCCCTTAAAGTGTATATAACATTATAATTCTACCTCTGTTGGCACACTATAATAAATATTAATAAAAAAAATAAAAACTCAACACTTCAAGTAGGACCTGTCTTCTCTTTCCCTTCCATTTCGGGACGATAAGACCTTGGCAGTTACAGTTCCCTCCTATCAAACCCATTTTTTTGTACCCAACTTCAAAATTTTGTCTAAGAGAATCTTTAAAATTTTGTACAAAATTTTTGCCAGTGTGAGGGGGGACTTTTAGCTTTCTCCTTTCCTTTGCCCATTTCCTTTTTTGAGCCTTTCTATTGAGCTCTCTGTTGTCTTCCTTTCAATATTCAATCCCTTCCTTTCCTCTCTCACTCCCCCGTTACTTCCCTTCCCTCTCTCTCCCTCCCCTCTCTTTCTCTTTCTCCCGCCCCATTTACTTTCACCACTTTTTTTTCGTCTTCATCTTCTCGTTTTTCTTTCATAGAGCTTCTTTTGTGTGTTGAACTAATCCATTTTCTCTTTCAGGTTCGGTAGGGCTTGTAGGGACACGGTAGGGCCTGTAGGGACTTGTTAGGGCTTTGTTAGGATGTCACTAATCCGTTTTCTTTTTCAGGTTTTTTGGTATTCCTTTTGCTTTCAATTTTTCAAATTGACGGCATTTGGGATATGTGTTCTACATGCGAGTAAACCCAATATGATTCTCATGTCACTTGATTCTCATGTCAGTGTGTGAGAATGTTCCTACAAAATTTTAATTTTTGGTCATCGAGTACCGACAGTGGGCCCCCTCACATTTTTTTTTTTTTTTTTTTTTTTTTTTTTTCTTCTAAGTACCTACTGAACAACATGTCGAACAAGAATCAAACTCTTGACGTTCGCGCGCCTCCCGGCAGTCCCGGCACGCTTGATAGACTCTGTGATTCATTTTTATATCACGGCACTCACCTCACTAATCAGCTTGTGATTCAAGAACAAAATGTAAAGCTGTGTCCGCACATAGTCGACGGCCGTCGATCGACGAGGTGAATCTAGATGTTGTCGAGGCAGTGTGGACGGTTTGAGTCGCTGTCGATCGACTGTCGTCGACTATGTGTGAACACAGCTTAAGAACAGTAGAAACAAAAATGTACTTGTTTAGACGGGGTGTAATCTACTTATGCGTCAGGTATCACATAGGAAATCACTCAAACCGGGCCCCCGTACTTGGCATAAATAACTCTTGTAATTATCCCCCGTAGACAATGTGTTTAACGTTTACAGTCTACACTAACCAGCTCTACAATAGAACGTTCCAATAGTGGATTTTTCCCCCTCTTCCTTATAGAAGAGGCCTATGATGTTACCTACTTACTAAAGTTGTATTTTCCTTTCCGGACAAAAGAGAGCTTTTGCATCCAAAAGTAGCGTCCCGTTAACTAAACTCTTTAACGTCATTTGACGAAAACTCGTTTTTGTGCATGTGCAGAAACGAGTTTTCGTCAAACAACAATAAAGAGTTGAATCAACAGGAGGCTAATTTTGGTTGCAAAAACCCTCCAAATAAGAAAGAATAGAATAGAATATACCCTGTTTATAATGACAGAATGAGACTGAAAGCTCTGAAAAGTCCCTTTACTCCCGCAGTCTAAACAAGGTCTTATGTATTTGGTACAAAAGAAGTCTTTTGTCAACAGGCAATCGATAACCCAGGTATTGGTGGCGGTTGTTCTAAACTTCTGTAAAACGGCAGTTTACCAAAAGGTAAATTGACGTTTCTACGGACGTCGAAAACAGCTGTCCTAGTCTGCCCACGAAACATGGATCATCTGTGTTACATTTCGGGCTATGGCTAGCTGATGAGGTCTAATAAGTCCGAAACAGCAGTTTTCAACTCTTCTTGTATTATTTTTTGGTGTTCATTATTGAAATAAACTTCTTTTCTTTTGTCCCCAGGTCATGGTGGCAATTCAGCTGTGAACACTTCTTGGAGCATCAACTTTGCTGCAACTCTGGCCTGGTCCGAAAGCGATGAAATTTGCACTGGGTATTTTGAGTATAGGGTCTTCTCTTTTTAGCCCGTCCTTCCTTTATTATTACGATAGTAATAAAAAGGTANNNTCAGCTGGTTGAGGGTGATGAACTCATGACTATCAGCTGGTTGAGGGTGATGAACTCATAACTATCAGCTGGTTGAGGATCTCTTTCTCTAGATTCTTTTTCTATAACTCTATCTTCCTTTTCTTTCTTTTCGCCGATTCTTTTTCTCTTTGTGTCCTCTATTTCCCCCTCTCTATCTCTCTCTCTCTTCCCCTCCCTTTTTCCTCTTTTGAGAACTGTCTCTTTCTCTCTTTCGAGAAACTCCTTTGCTCTCGGTTTCCTTTATCCATCCACCTATCTATTTCTTTCTCTCTCTCCGTTTCATTCTACCTCTTGCTTATCTTCTCTTTTGTCTTTCTTTTCTTCTTTATCTTCACGTCTATCTCTATCTTTCTCCCTCCTTCTATTTCAATTTTTTAGCTTTCTCTAATTTTGTTCTCTTATTTTCAAGTTTTTTGTTCTCTCTGTTTTTGCGTTCTACCTAACCTTCTTTTTTTATCATTAACAGCAGATTTTCTTTCTCCCACGATTTTAGGTAGGTTTTGTATATTTTATGTGAGCAAGTTCTTTTTAGTTTCATTCTTTTTTCTTTTCCTTGCCTCTTTTCCTCCTCCTCCTCCTTTTCTTCTTCCCTCCTCTGTTCTCCTTTCTCCTCCCTCATCTTCTGTCTTCGTCGTCTTCTTCTTCGTCTTTGACGTCTTCTTGTTCTCCTCCTCCTCCTCATTTTTCTTCTATTTATCCTCTCTTTCCTCCTTCTTTTCTTCCTTCTATTCTTCCCTTCTCCTCCTTGTTCCTCTTCTTCTTTACACAGCCCTTTTCTCCTTCTCCTCCTACTCCTTTCTTAGCTTTTCGTTTTTTCTTTGAAATCATCACGGAGTTCCTGTAAGGACTTCTTGTGTGTAGCACGGAAAAGATTTATTGCCTTTGTTTTCTTAGTTGCCTTCATTTTGCTTTTTCATCGTGCCGCGAGAACTTTAACAAGCTGGGCCCGTCCCTCCGGGAATTTTTATAGGAGAAAGCCAGCCGCTCCGAGAAAAAACCCCTACCTGTTGAGGATAAAATGTACGCCGGGCCGTAATTGATCTCGAGAGCTAGGTGCTTACTTACAAGGCAGGTGCCTTTCAAACTAGCTACCTAGTTTTGATCAGTTGTTCTGAAGATGCCACATCAGGAAATGGCGAAACATATCAACTCATTGTCATTTTTTATTATTGTATACCTAGTGTTTTCTATGTAACCATTATAAATAAAAGAAAATCAGTACCTATGTACCTACCTAATTTGTTTAATATTCAGTTTATTATTATTTTTGATTTTACTTTCATGTTAAAATCTAAAATCAAGACTGGAGCCCGTTCTCAATATTCAGTTTATTATCATTCTTGATTTGATTTTTTGATTTTACTTTCATGTAATGATTTAAAATCAAGACTAGAGCCCGTTCTCCCTTTATTTCTAATATAATGTTTAAGTCACCCATCCATTTATTGGCCTTGCTCGGCGTAGCTTAACATAGGTGACGCTAAAACCGGTCTTAAATGATTTAGGAGAAAGCCAGCCGCTCCGAGAAAAAACCCCTACCTGTTGAGGATAAAATGTACGCCGGGCCGTAATTGATCTCGAGAGCTAGGTACTTACAAGGCAGGTGCCTTTCAAACTAACTAGTTTTGACCAACTAACTAGTTTAGAACTCATTGTCACTTTTAATTATTGTATAGTTTTCTATGTAACCTAGGTATGTAACTATTATAAATATACAATTTCAATTACCCTAGTCAAGTGAAGACAAGGTAGGTACTCTACATAATTTATTCACCGGTTATAAAGCTATTTGACAAAGTATCTCGTCTAGTCGTCTTAAAATTCCCTTAAAGAAGATACTGTTTCTTCCTTTGAAAAAGAGTTACAGAAGAGGTCCCTCTCGCATTTTCTGTTCTCCTGGAGCAATTTTCCCTTTCTAAACAGGCCCTCCCGTCTCTTCCTCAAAAAATGCTGTCCAAAACTTCACTCGGAACCGATGTCATGTTTGTGACATTTTATTTTATCCCCTCGCTTTCAATTTAAATTCCCTTAAAGAAGATACTGTTTCTTCCTTTGAAAAAGAGTTACAGAAGAGGTCCCTCTCGCATTTTCTGTTCTCCTGGAGCAATCTTCCCTTTCTAAACAGGTCCTCCCGTCTCTTCCTCAAAAAATGCTGTCCTAAAACTTCACTCGGAACCGATGTCATGTTTGTGACATTTTATTTTATCCCCTCGCTTTCAATTTGGGGGGGGAAATTTATCAAAATTTGATTTGAGTTAAATACACAAAAAGACTATTAGGAGGAAGAGGAAGAAGGGAAGGAGGAAGAGAAGGAGGAGGCATTTATTTGCTCAAAAACTTAGTTGAGTATAATTTTAATTGGCTCAAAAATTTCTGGAATGAAGCAGTTGCAAATGGGTAAAAATTATAAATAAATGATCGATTCTTATGTAAAAAGTTGGGGAAAATTCAAATCCGAGGTCAAAACTCCGAAAAAATAACTGTAAAAGGTCGAAAATTCAATTTTCATTTTCCGTTCTAATGAAAGAGTTCAAAGATATGTGACGTCAGACTTTACGCAGTTGTTTTTTTCGTCCGCTAGGTAGCACCAGTATGCAAGCACGCTTGCGGAGGAGCAGAAAGAAATGCGCAGAAACGTATGCGCACAAACACATTAATGTGTTGCCTGCGAAGGAGCTTTGCTCGGGACATTTGATGTGACGTCATCGCCTACGGGAGCGTATGCCGTGACGTCAAAGTTCACGATTTACCGGTATTTTTTAAATGGATTTATCTCGGGATCTAGAAGTCGTAGGAGAAAAAGAAAAATTCCGTTGGTCCTCATTTTTCCATCCATTTATCTCGAGATCTAGAAGTCGTAGAAGAAAAAGAAAAATTCCGTTGGTCCTCATTTTTCCTGCTCTATGCCTTTGAAACATCACCCAAGTAAGCGCAACTGATCTATTAATTAGTCAGGGCCATTGGAGCGTATACCTAGAGATTATTTTCCAGGTGACTCTGTTCGAGGAATAAAATCGTCGTTCGGAAAAAAGGAAACTCGATTTCAGTGAATAGGTGCGTTTACACTAAAGTCGTTCGAAGTCGATCTACATCTACATATATCCACTTGAACCCATATAAGTTAAAGATGAATTTCAAGATGAATCTTCACAAAGTCACGTCAGAATCTATCACCATATAAGTTAGGTAAGATCAAAGGATTTTGGTGGAATAAAAGTTCATAGTGTATTTGTGTTAAGCCTTGTCCACACATAGTCGACGCCGTCGATCGACGTCGACTGAAACCGTACACTGCCTCGACAACATAGACTCACCTCTTCACCTCGTCGATTGACGGCGTCGACTTTGTGGACACACCTTTAGACTGTAGTTAGACGCTGAGAGCTGCTTTGGTTTTATCATGAAACTATGTTTCGTGTTAATATAGGCCGCTTGGCGCTTCGAACTTTTGACGTTCGCGGGCCTCCCGGCACGCTTGATCTCAATGCAAAATTGGAACCGTACACTGCCTCGACAACATAGACTCACCTCTTCACCTCGTCGATTGACGGCGTCGACTTTGTGGACACACCTTTAGACTGTAGACGCTGAGAGCTGCTTTGGTTTTATCATGAAACTATGTTTCGTGTTAATATAGGCCGCTTGGCGCTTCGAACTCTTGACGTTCGCGGGCCTCCCGGCACGCTTGATCTCAATGCAAAATTGGTAAGTACTTAAAGGTTCCAATGTTCCTCCAGAGTAGAGGCATGCTGTTGATAACCGGATCTACGAATGTTAGCAGCCCAGAATGATTCCAGCCACGTCGTGAAAAATCCTGTTCCCGTTTTCGAAACGAATTCCTCCACCCTACCCTATCATGAGTTCGAATTTTAAAAACAATGTTAATTCAATTGTCGCGTTTTAAACATGTTATTTTAAAGCGTCAATGTTTCGAGTGCTCTGTGTTCCTGTTTGTTTTATCCTTTCTGTTGGGTGCCGTCAAGTCGACCGACCCCTATTGTGACTCCGGATATCTAAACGAGATGGTGTTTTCCCTCAGCGGCTGCAACTTGGACTGGCCGGATGCCAAGTTCAAATGCGAATACATCGGTAGGTAAAATGTGCTTCTGTCGAAAATATTGTACTTTATTGTGGCCAGACAGACCGCCGGAATTGCTGGAACATGTGTGGCGGAAAAAGCGGTAATTATTCAGAAGCCACGGCAATGAAAAAGAAAGCGCTTTTTTTGTGTTAAACGCACCGTATAATAACAATAATTGTGAAAACTCCTTTTTGTGTTTAACCTAACCCTATAATAACACTGGTTACTGTTCATTTGTGACGGCTTTTTTCTCGCAATTTTCTATTCAAAAATGAAGCTCGAAGGTCGGGCCCCCTCGACCCCAATTTCGAAGCCTCGGAGTGGGCTTTTTGTGTATGAAGCACATGAAGCAGAGTGTAAAGGTAGAACGGTCTACTTAACGGAAGTTTTTTGTTGTAAATATTTGCCACTTCTCGTTCATGTTTACAATACCTTTCTCATGTTTACCTCAAGTTCTATTTTTCAAGTGGGGTAGAACATCAAACCCTAGATAGCAGTATCTATTTGTAGTCAATATTTGCTGTACAAAATACACCTCTCTATCGAGTATGAACGTAGATCGATAGATATTAAGGTAGGAACACACTACCATCACGTTAACGTCAAGTCCAGTGTGAGGGGGGACTTTTAGCTTTCTCCTTTCCTTTGCCCATTTCCTTTTTTGAGCCTTTCTATTGAGCTCTCTGTTGTCTTCCTCTCTTTCAATATTCAATCCCTTCCTTTCCTCTCTCACTCCCCCGTTACTTCCCTTCCCTCTCTCTCCCTCCCCTCCCCTCTCTTTCTCTTTCTCCCGCCCCATTTACTTTCACCACTTTTTTTTCGTCCTCATCTTCTTGTTTCTTCAACTTCATTTCCACTCCATCCTCTTCCACTTCTCCCTTGTTTTCTTTCCTTTCACCACGAGAGAGAGAGAGAGAGGGAGAAAGAGAAAGAGAGAGAGAGAGAGAGAGAGAGAGAGAGAGAGAGAGAGAGAGAGAGAGAGAGAGAGAGAGAGAGAGAGAGAGAGAGAGAGAGAGAGAGAGAAAACATTATTTTTTCCCGCATTGTGTTGGAAGTGTTTTTCTTCTTGTTCTTCTTCTTTCTTCTTGTTCTTCTTTTCTTTTGGCATCTCTGTTTTCTTCTTTTTCCTTCTCACTTCTTTCTCTCAGAATTCCCCCCTTCTCCCTTTGCTTTTTTTCATTTTCTTTCCCCTATTCGCCCTCCCGTTCTCTTTCTGATCCACTTCGTTTTTACGTCGCTTTTTCACTCTTTCCCACATTTTTCTCAATTTCTCATACACTCTCCCTCCTGTCTTTCTCTCCTTTTTCTATTCTCCCCCTCGCTCTCTCTCTCTAGTTCTGTCTATCCTACCTTTCTCTAATTCTCCCTCCCTCCCCCTCTCTCTCTCTCTCTCTCGCTATACGTATCTCGTTCTCTCTCGCTATTGTTGAGGGTTTACTTTACTTAGTTTAGAATTTATCTCGTCTTATCTCTCTTCACGTTGCATCTTAGTCCATTAGTGTCTCCTGGGGGGTGCAGCTAAATAACGTGCAACCTCATTTGAGCTTGCAGGTTGCACCTAAACGTGCTGCACAGATTGCACGGTGAAATTTCATCAGGATAAGTATAAGCTCTTCGTCTTAAGCAACGTCTATGATGTGGTTCATTTTTGGGTCACACTAACATTACTGTTTTTTTTTTTCCCCAAGTAAGTAGGTACCTACTTTATTTTTAGCAATGTTGAACAAGAATCGAACTCTTGACGTTCGCGCGCCTCCCGGCACGCTTGATAGACTCTGTCATTCATTTTTATATCACGGCACTCACTAAGAATAGAATAGAATATACCCTGTTTATAATGACAGAATGAGACTGAAAGCTCTGAAAAGTCCCTTTACTCCCGCAGTCTAAACAAGTTCTTATGTATTTGGTACAAAAGAAGTCTTTTGCAAAAGTTATGGTAAAAGAACACTCAAATAAGCATCATTCAATAGGATAAGGAAAGTCGTGTGATGTTCACACCAGATAAAGTTATGGTAAAAGAACACTCAAATAAGCATCATTCAATAGGATAAGGAAAGTCGTGTGATGTTCACACCAGATTTTTTTTTCTGTGGCTGTTCTGAACGAAATTACCCACAATAATACAATATTATGGGAAAACTTTGAACAACATCTTTTTGACTCCTCATGAGTTCATGTGACGTGACGTGATGGTAGTGTGTTTCCACCTTTAGACGCACATGCACATATATTATCATAGTAGCTCATGATGTTTATTCGAAGACTTTTAATTTTATTTGTTCAATCCCACCTCCAGTCACTTTGTCTTATTTACCTACCGGTTTCAAAAGTTTACTTTCTTATTTACTTACAATCTTTTTAATACTAGTATTAATTAGTACTTGACATGGTATCCCGTTTTCAAAGTTTATACAATCTTTTTGTTGATTTAAGATTCACATGCAATTAAAGTTGTGCTGATTATTGCGAAGACTCCTTTGTTTTTCCCCTATGTTAACTTTTCCAAGCAGAGGAATCATATACGAGGTTTTCGCACAGAATTTCCCTTGAGGTTAAAGTTGTCTTCTACCTAAAACCTCAACTACTTAGGATTAATCGATGTCCCCAACTGAAAATGTTTCAAACTGTCATGGCCGTCTACGCCACCTGTCCTAATCCCGTAGGACAGAATGACATTTTGCATACATTTTGTAAAACTTGCTCTCTTAATAGTGGAAACCTCTTCGGGGGCGCTCCTTCGGGGAGGAAAACGGTCCTCCAAGGAGAGGAATTAGCGCCACAAATTCTGTCTTACCATTTGGATCGTCGCCATTCTGAATGGGGTTCACATTGTTCACAATAGTCAGTAGAAAAATATAAGTTGTGTCCACACATAGTCGACGCCGTCGATCGAAGAGGTAAAGAATCTATGTTGTCGAGACGGTGTACGGTTTCAGTCGACGTCGATCGACGGTGTATCGATGGCGTCGAATACCTATGTGTGAAAACAGCTAAAGAAGTGACGCCTAGCTCTTTTTCCTTTCTTTTCAAAGAGGTAAACTGTTGGTCTTATCGCCCCGAAATCGAAGAGATAATTTGAACAAAATAGGAGAAAGCTTTTGTCACAAATGAAACTCAAATTGCAAATTTATTGACGCCTTTCGGTGATTCCAAGTCCGCCCCTGGCGGTGCAAATTCATTGTAGCATGACAAACTATACAGCCAGACCTGCAGCATGTATTTGACAGTTTCGATGTCCCCAACTGAAAATGTTTCAAACTGTCATGGCCGTCTACGCCACCTGTCCTAATCCCGTAGGACAGAATGACATTTTGCATAAATTTTGTAAAACTTGCTCTCTTAATAGTGGAAACCTCTTCGGGGCGCTCCTTCGGGGAGGAAAATGGTCCTCCAAGGAGAGGAATTAGCGCCACAAATTCTGTCTCACCATTTCGATCATCGCCATTCTGAATGGGGTTCACAATAGTCAGTAGAAAAATCTAAGTTGTGTCCACACATAGTCGACGCCGTCGATCGAAGAGGTAAAGAATCTATGTTGTCGAGACACGACACAGGCCACAAGCGTCTAATGTAGCAGTTGTTCAATTGCTACGAAATAAAAACGGCGGTGGAACACTCATCTTAAAAAAAAAAAGTAAAAAATATCGACTACTAGATGTAAGGCCAGATATACCTGACAGGTAACTACATCCGATCAGCTCCGGCTATCAGGTCTAGCTGAGCACACACACTGTCAGGTAGACCAGACAGGCACTGCTGAAAAGGTCCGTCCATCAGGTCTACCTGATGAGCACACACTATCAGGTAGTCCTGATGAGCACACACTATCAGGTAGTCCTGATGAGCACACACACCATCAGGTAGACCTGACAGGTGGACCTGATCAGGTGTACCTGATAGTAAGCGGATGACCTTCCCCTTTTGAAAATCGAACGACCCATCACTGCCCCAATGTGGTCACTTAGGCGTATTCTATTCGTCCACCTCTGTGGCTGAGTGGTCAAGAGCACTGACTCTCATCCCGGAAGTGTTGGGTTCGAATCCCTACCAGGGCAGAAATTTTTTACCCAGACTTTTCCGTTCTTGGATAGGCATGGATGTGGGGGAGTGTGCCTTGAAGTAATGTGAGGACGGTTCCAAGGTACAATTTTTTTAAAAGGAAATAATATTAAAAAAAGGTGTATTCCATTCTGTCTTTCAGCGTCCGGGAAATACAAAGGCACGGACATCATTCACACCCGCTTCCAGATGTGTGGTGACAAGACGATCCTCCTGCAGCCCAAATATCGGCCGGGCGTGCCCTTCTCCGTCGGCCAAATCTGCCTCAAGTCCAACATGAAGTGTAACCCGTGTATTACGCCTTACCCGTGCTGGAGTCTGCATGACCCTTGCTCCTGTGAGGCTATCGTGAACGCGGTCGACCTCTATTTGGACTGCAAGGGGATCGTGTGGTTCCTGGATGTGGGGATTGTCAACACCTTGGAGGCGCCGGAGAAGAAGTGCGGCCCTAAAGTATTAGGTAATAGGGCTCTTCACCTAAAGTATTAGGTAGGTAATAGGGCTCTTCACCTAAAGTAATAGGTAGGTAATAGGGCTCTTCACCTAAAGTAATAGGTAAGTAATAGGGCTCTTCACTTAAAGTTATAGGTAGGCAAATAGGGCAGCCCACCTCTGTGGCCGAGTGGTCAAGAGCACTGACTCTCAACCTGGAGGTGCTGGGTTCGAATCCCGGCCAGGGCGGGAATTTTCTGAGCGAACTTTTCCGCTCATCGGTTCAGCCATGGTGACTATAAAAAAAGTCACATAATCGAATACGGCTTAAATCTACGTCTACAGTAAATTCTCAAATACTGCCAGAATGAGACTGAAACCCTTTAGGTACTTCCGCAGTCTAAACAAGGTCTCATGTATTTGGAACGATGTAGGAGTGGGATGGAGTTGAAAAGTTCCAAAAATGTCGAAATAGGTAACTATACGGGAAAACGGGTATTATCACTGTCTGGGTATCTATGACATCCTTTGAAATGTTTTGAATTTAGAACATTCAGATGGTACCTACTCAGGTACCCTCAAAAGAGCCAGTGTTATTGTCTGTGGCTTGACAGGGCTGGTTTTGTCTCAGTTTTACGTCCTCCAGCGAGACCATGGTACCTACTAACTTGTGTACCTTCTTTGAATTCTTTTGTCTCAGCATTTTCAATTTTATCTTCAAACAAGGGTTACGGGAAAACGGGTATTATCACTGTCTGGGTATCTATGACATCCTTTGAAATGTTTTGAATTTAGAACATTCAGATGGTACCTACTAACTTGTGTACCTTCTTTGAATTCTTTTGTCTCCGCATTTTCAATTTTATCTTCAAACAAGGGCTGTCCCTCTCTCAGTTTCTCCCTTCCTCTCCCTTTGTTTTTATCTCTTTCTGTCTCTCATTCCCACACACTTCTCCTTCATCTTTCCCAGTTTGTTTTTTTCTTTTTCTTCCACTTCCTTCTCTTCCCTTTCTCAGCGAATTCCCTTTCTCATTGTTTTTCTCGTTCTTTTTGCTAATCTCTCTTTCTCCCACTTACCTCTCCCCTCTTTGTTTACTCTTTCCCTCTTCTTCTTCTTCCAGGGCCGTATTTAGTTGGAAGGCCGAGGGGCCCGGAAAAATTTGGAGCATCCATCCCCCCCCCGGTACATCCTGGATATGGCCCTGACTCTCTCCATCGCTCTCTTTATTATCCCTCTCCTTCCTCCCTAATAACGACTGTTTTTGATCTCTCTTTCTCCTACTCTGTTTTCTCTTTCTACATATTTCGTTTTATTTCCCCTCGTCCCATCTCCATTCTTCCCTCCATCTGTTTACTCCCCCTCCCTCCCACCATTATTATTATTATAGATTCGGAAAATTAATTTATTCTGAAAATTGTATGAAAAATGATGAGTACATCAATCAAAATCATACATATCTAATATATCTATACCTACCTACAAGTATGTAGGTATTTGCATATAGGGGATTTCCGGGACCCAAGTGTTTATCGTCAATTTTCACTATTATTATTATTATTATTATTATTATTATTATTATTATTATTATTATTATTATTATTATTATTATTATTATTATTATTATTTTCAACTTCAACACAACAATAAAACATTTTATTATATTGCCGGAAGCAATAAAATCTGGCCAAGATTCAACCAGAATCCTCAGGCCAGGTTTCTTTTTGCTTCCAGTAGATGGTCTTCCTCAGGATATGGGCACTTCCGCACAGAGAAATATCCTGAATCTTGTGAAGTGATATGTCGCCCTCCAATTTCTTGATATTCTCATCCAAGGTCTTTGGGATTGTACCGAGTGCTCCAATGATGACAGGGACGATAATTATTATTACGATTATTATTATTCCCTCAGGCGTCCATTGCGAATCCGGGAAGGTGGTGTCGGTCATCGAACTCTGCAGTCTGGTCTGCTCCACTAGCCGTCTTCAATACATCGTGGTAGACTATAACGACGATGGCTACCCTATTGTCATGGTGAGCGACGGAGGTTCCCGAGCTATCCTCGTGTGGAACACGATGACGAACGAAGGTGAGTGGGCGGAGCTTAAAATAATTATTAGTTTTGTGGGCGGAGTTAGAGTAAAATAATTCTTAATAGATCAGTTGCGCTTACTTGTGTGATGTTTCAAAGTCGTAGAGCAGGAAAAATGAGGACCAACGGAATTTTTCTTTTTCTTCTACGACTTCTAGATCCCGAGATAAATCGATTAAAAATACCGTTAAATCGTGAACTTCGACGTCACGGCATACGCTTCCGTAGGCGATGACATCATAATTCATGACTCCCGCTTCGATTGTTTGTATGAGTACACCCGGTATATTTGTAAACAATTCTAGTTACCATAGCAACCATCATAAGCGTCACCATAGCAATATACCCAGTGACCATACCTTACCCAGTCTATTCATTTGTATTGGCCGCACAGGAAATTGGCCAAATGGTCAGTAATCCAGCCATAAAGCATTTTTTAAAAAAAAGTATTCCAGACATTTTTACACTGAGAAAAAAAAATAATAATAAAATAAAATTGTGACAGAGTGCCACAAGTTTAGGTTGGAAGAACTCTATTATTGGGTAACTTCCCCTGATTTAGGCTGTTGGAATGCTATATTATAGTGTCGAGCTTCCCGATATAGAGTTCAATGCAACTCTTTGAACTTTTTCATTAGAACGGCAATTAAAAATTGAATTTTCGACCTTTTAAAGTTACTTTTTCGGAGTTTTGACGTCAGAAATGGATTTTTCACAACTTTTTACGTAGGAATCGACCTTTTATTAATAATATTTTCCCAATTGCAACTGCTCCATTACCGTAGGACGCTGTGTCCAATATTAAGGTCTTTTTTATGAAGAGGTTTGATGGAGGAACAGTTACACTGCTAAGGTCTTATCGACCCGAAATTGAAGAGAGAAGGAAGAAAGGAAAAAGCCGGTCGTTGCGAGAACGAACCTTATCCGTTCAGGATAAAATTCGGCCCGGGCCCGGGCGGAAATCAAGGCAGACGTGCTACTAAACAAGCCAACTAGGTGGTTCTGGAGGATAACGTCTTAAGGTGTGTCCACACATAGTCTACGGCCGTCGATCGATATGAATTTATTGTGAATCGACGTCGATCGACGCGACGGGCTCGTATGTGTGGACGCACCTTTAGATGCCGAAGCCGTGTTAAGACATTTGAATTTCACTTCCAGGTTACCGTGTCCAATTACCGAAGGCCGTCCTGGCCGGTGGCGGTAAGAGGGACGTGCTCTACATTATTCTGGTGAGGCGCGGCTGCGGCAGTAACTTCCTCTACTTCTCCTATTTGAGTTCGGATCACATGTTCTACGTCAAGTCGAACTGTTTGCATCAGAAGACCAAGACCGGTAAGTTAGGGGGAATTGATGAGGACTACTTAAGACCGGTAAGTTATGGGGAATTGATGAGGACTAAGACCGGTTAGTTAGGAGGAATTGAGGAATTAAGACCGGTAAGTTATGGGGACTTGATGATGATGAGGACTCAAACCGGTAAGTTAGGAGGAATTGAGGAACTAAGACCGGTAAGTTATGGGGAATGGACCGGTAAGTTAGGGACTAAGACCGGTAAGTTAGGGGGAATTGAGGAACTAAGACCGGTAAGTTAGGGAGAATTGATGAGGACTAAGACCGGTAAGTTAGGAGGAATTGAGGAACTAAGACCGGTAAGTTATGGGGAATGGACCGGTAAGTTAGGGACTAAGACCGGTAAGTTAGGGGGAATTGAGGAACTAAGACCGGTAAGTTAGGGAGAATTGATGAGGACTAAGACCGGTAAGTTAGGGGGAATTGAGGAACTAAGACCGGTAAGTTATGGGGAATGAACCGGTAAGTTAGGGACTAATACCGGTAAGTTAGGGGGAATCGAGGAACTAAGACCGATAAGTTAGGAGGAATTGAGGAACTAAGACCGGTAAGTTATGGGGAATGGACCGGCAAGTTAGAGACTAAGACCGGTAAGTTAGGGGGAATCGAGGACTACGACCGATAAGTTAGGGGGGATTGAGGAACTAAGACCGGTAAGTTATGGGGAATGAACCGGTAAGTTAGGGACTAATACCGGTAAGTTAGGGGGAATCGAGGAACTAAGACCGATAAGTTAGGAGGAATTGAGGAACTAAGACCGGTAAGTTATGGGGAATGGACCGGCAAGTTAGAGACTAAGACCGGTAAGTTAGGGGGGATTGAGGATGAGGACGCGTCGAGTCGAGCGTAGGAAGTCTCGACCACTGCGAAAATTAATATTAATGGACGTTGGTCGACGATAGATCGACGGCGTCGACTATGTGTGGACACTGCCTAGGGTTTCAATCACATTGCAACAAGTTTTTTTTTTTTTTTTTTTTTTTTTTTTTTTTTTTGCGTGTTCTATGGTCTTTATCGTCCCGAAATCGAGAAGAGAAAAGGAAGACAGGATAGGAGAAAGCCAGCCGTTCCGAGAACGAACATTATCCCACTCAGATATAAATCCGCCCGTGCGGGAATCGAACCCGCGGCCTAGCGTCGCCTTACAAGGCAGACGCACTACCAACTAAGCTAACTAGGCTGGCTTGCAACAAGTTTAAAACACCCAAGAGCCGAACTTTTTCCTTTCTTCCCATTGGATTTTGCTGAAATTTAACCGCTTCTATCTCCGGACTGGTACTGAGTATCTAAAGTTTGCCAAATAACATTTTGACATTTTTTTTTTTTTTTTTTTTTTTAAGAGGTTTGACAGAGGAACTGTAAACTGCTATGGTCTTATCGTCCCGAAATCGAAGAAGAAAAAACAGGATAGGAGAAAGCCCAGCCGTTCCGAGAACGGAACATTACCCCATCAGGATAAAAGACCCGGGCGGGAATCGAACCCGCCGGGCCTAGCGCTTACAAGGCAGACGCACTACCAACTAAGCTAAACTAGGGCTGGCAAATTTTGTTTTTCTAACTAATAGACAAATCCCCGATGCGCTCTGACGCGGATTTTAGCGAAAAGAGGAAGAGGGTATTGGTCAAGTTTGATGTGACTTTAATATAGGCCTCGGCTCTCATGGGCGGCTCTCATAGGCTTAATGGAATATTGCCCACAGGCCTGGTGTCACATGGATTGTCGGGAAGAAGACCGAACAGATTGTCCTGCGTGGGCACGGACAACGCAGGACAGGTCATCTTCTTTCGCCTCTGCAACGAGAACAACATCTACATGTGGGACACCCATCTGGGCCTTCAGGAGTACAACTTCATCCCTGGCCCAGAAGCGCTCGACTGTCGAATTCGACGCATGTGTGGCGCCGGCTCCGACGTCTGGTGGTGGGGTCCTGGAGAGCAACTTTCAGGTAAACCGGTCTTTACTATTTATTTAGTCAGCCAACCTCAGTGGTGCAGTGGTTAACGCGTTAAACCTTCACTTTATAATTAAATAAATAAACACTAAAAATTTCGGATCTGGATGGTGGTTCAAGTACCAAGTTAGGGTCATATTAACTATAAGTAATAGGTAATTGAGGAACGTATTTTGACAAGCTTTTAATTTACTGTATAGTATGCTTTAACACATTGAAAAAAAAATCCTTCCCATTTTACTAACGATGGGCATCCCATTCTCCATTTACTGGCACTTACTACCAGAGATTGTACTGGCCACTTAGTATCACAGGGATTAGGATTTACTGGCACTTAGTACCATCGATTTTACTGGTACTTACCTACTCTTAGTACCAGCTCCTATGGCATAGTGTCATAGCTTAAGCTGCCAATGGACCCGTACTGAACAGTTTCGTGGGCCGTGGATTGAGTATGGTCTGGTCTACAACGTCGTAAAGACTTGCCTTCAGTGGTCTAAACGCTCGTCTAGTGAGCAGGAGGGCGCCTGTTCTATTCCAGCAGAAGAGGCATGGAATTTTATTTCTCTTTTTTTTTTTTTTTTTTTTTTTTTTTTTTTTTTTTTTCAGGACTACATTTTACCCTCATTTCTTCCTTTGTTTCAGGACTATATTCAAAACTGTGTCGGGTGTCTGGGTGCAAGCTCACGTCTACATCCAATCATCAAACCAAACGAGTGAAATATCAATGATTATCGATTCCGATGGATTAAACTATCAATAGCTAAATAATCGACACTGCATGAGAAATCAACAGGCCAATGAAATTCGATCGCAATACACCACCAGAAATACCTCGATAATATGTATGTATCTACAAACTTACATCCTAAGAGGTCAACACCTCGATAATATTATGTACCTACATACATCCTTATAGGTCTAATGTGAATTTTGTTGCCAATAATAAATTATTAGGCATTAGGGAAATAGCTGGGTACTTCCCTTCGGTTTGTAGGTCTTTTCCCATGTACCTAAAAAAAAAAAAAAGTTGATAGGGTGTCACTAGAACTCTATTATTGAGTTCCTTCCCCTGATTTAGGCTGTTGAAATGCTGTATTATAGTGTTCAGCTCCCCGGTATAGAGTTCAATAGTAGGGTGCCGGAACTCAGTCACCCGATTGGGCTTCCGGCACCCTAGTTTTTTCTCAGTGTAAAAAGTACTAAGGCGATTACATTAATTTGGAGGTATAGGTAAAAAAACAATATTCTAATATTCATATTATAGATATTTACTTACCTATACCTAGATTAACATTCTATGTAGGTCTTAATAGACGTACCTACCTTACCTAATATAAAATTGTATTCCCTTGTGATTTAAAGAAAAGGTAAACGTAAACCCCTGATGTATGTAGGGTTATATTTCATACTTAGATAGGTACCTACAACATTATCCCCTTATAAGTAGATATTTACATAATGCTTACGAATACATCCGTACTGTGGAGATAGGAAGAGGGATAAGGTTCTTGTTTCGTGGGTAAATATTATGGAGCTAAGTATTAATGTCGGTAGGTTCTTGTTTCGTGGGTAAATATTATAGAGCTAAGTATTAATGTCGGTAGGTTCTTGTTTCGTAGGTAAATATTATGGAGCTAAGTATTAATGTCGGTAGGTTCTTGTTTCGTAGGTAAATATTATGGAGCTAAGTATTAATGTCGGTAGGTTCTTGTTTCGTAGGTAAATATTATGGAGCTAAGTATTAATGTCGGTAGGTTCTTGTTTCGTAGGTAAATATTATGGAGCTAAGTATTAATGTCGGTAGGTTCTTGTTTCGTAGGTAAATATTATGGAGCTAAGTATTAATGTCGGTAGGTTCTTGTTTCGTAGGTAAATATTATGGAGCTAAGTATTAATGTCGGTAGGTTCTTGTTTCGTAGGTAAATATTATGGAGCTAAGTATTAATGTCGGTAGGTTCTTGTTTCGTGGGTAAATATTATAGAGCTAAGTATTAATGTCGGTAGGTTCTTGTTTCGTAGGTAAATATTATGGAGCTAAGTATTAATGTCGGTAGGTTCTTGTTTCGTAGGTAAATATTATGGAGCTAAGTATTAATGTCGGTAGGTTCTTGTTTCGTAGGTAAATATTATGGAGCTAAGTATTAATGTCGGTAGGTTCTTGTTTCGTAGGTAAATATTATGGAGCTAAGTATTAATGTCGGTAGGTTCTTGTTTCGTAGGTAAATATTATGGAGCTAAGTATTAATGTCGGTAGGTTCTTGTTTCGTAGGTAAATATTATGGAGCTAAGTATTAATGTCGGTAGGTTCTTGTTTCGTAGGTAAATATTATGGAGCTAAGTATTAATGTCGGTAGGTTCTTGTTTCGTGGGTAAATATTATAGAGCTAAGTATTAATGTCGGTAGGTTCTTGTTTCGTAGGTAAATATTATGGAGCTAAGTATTAATGTCGGTAGGTTCTTGTTTCGTAGGTAAATATTATGGAGCTAAGTATTAATGTCGGTAGGTTCTTGTTTCGTAGGTAAATATTATGGAGCTAAGTATTAATGTCGGTAGGTTCTTGTTTCGTAGGTAAATATTATGGAGCTAAGTATATGTAGCAGAGCCGTATTTAAGGGGGGGGGAGGCGAGGGAGCCCGGGCCCTACCCCCCTCGAGCTCAATTTTTCCCCTGTACTATAGGCCCGGCTCGGAAAATTTTGAACTCTCGCCCTTGGCATTTGCGTCTCCTATCCTGGATACGGCCCTACTATATAGGTATTGTACCTAGGTATAGGTAGGTACTTTAGGCACTGTCAGTGTAGGTATACTGTATCTAGGTATATTGCCGTGCTAAGCAAAAACGCCGTATGTCCAAAAATTCGATTTTTGGTTTTTGGTGCCAAATGGTTTCGATGATCCTAAATTTTTTATTTTTTTTTTATTATTTGTATTTATTAAAGTGATCCTAAATTTTGATCCTATACTTTTTTTATTTATCCTAAATCCCTTAAAAACCACTACAACGTTTTGCCGTATGTCAAAAACGTATGTTTGCTGTATAGATTGAAATCTTTAAACTCGATTTCCCGAAAGAAGGGTTTTTTGACATACGACGTTTTCGCTTAGCACGGCAGTATAGGTACTATGTTGTGAAGGGGTTGGATTCAAAGGCCTAGTTAGCTTGGTAGAGCGCCTGTCTTACAAGCACTTTGTAGCGGGTTCGTTTCTCGTCCGGGGCGAACTTTATTGCAAACAGATAAGGTTCTTGAAACGACTGGCATTCTCCTGCCCTGTCCTCTTCCGTTTTTGAGAGAGCAACACCTCCGTTGTGTAGAGCGCCTGTCTTACAAGCACTTTGTAGCGGGTTCGTTTCTCGTCCGGGGCGAACTTTATTGCAAACAGATAAGGTTCTTGAAACTACTGGCATTCTCCTATCCTGTCCTCTTCCGATTTTGAGAGAGCAACACCTCCGTTGTACAGTTCCCTGGATCTAACCTGTGGTACCATTGTACTTACCAATAATTAAATTTATTTAGATACATGTATTTAATCTACCCACATAATGAAGTTTACAATTTTTTCGCCAGACTAACCTTTGTTAAAATAATGAAAAGGATATTAGAAAAGGTCGACCCGATGAAACCGCCGGGGTCGACGCCCTAATGTCGCTCCTGAAGTCCCTGAACATCTTCGAAAAAATTTAAACCCAATGAGGAACCGGCGCGAACGACATGCTCAAAAACATTGTTAAAGCGCCTAATGGAAAAAAAAAAAGGTCGACCATTCTAAAATTTCGATTTATTTCTACCATAAAATATCAAAATTTCAAAAGAGATTTTTCCAAGGGTATGGGGAAGACTTAAGAGAATTCGGGACTCCTATATTTTCAATATTACCAAACAATATGAAGCTTTTTCAAGGCTTCCCCCAACTTTCATCAGGAAAATTGAAGGCTTTTTTGAAAGAGGACCTGACCCGACGACATACATAGAATCTTTTTGAGTAAACCGTCCTGAAAAGAATCATGTTGATATCGCAATATTATTCATCAAGATACACGAGTTTTTTGAAATCCTTCCAATATTTTCAATGGAAATCAAAAACAGCGCTATTTTTAGTCCGTCCTTCCTTTATTATTACTAATAATAAAAGGTATAGTGGACGGACTATTGTATTCGCTTCGGTGTCGTCTGTCGGTCGGTCGGTCGGTCGGTCGGTCTGTTCCCATAGAAGGACTTATCCAAACCTGGTCGACCTATATATCAAATTAAAGGTCTTTTTACCAGGATCACGAAAATGGTGGTGCAAATTTTGTCCAAAAAACCATAAAGCCAAAAATCCAAAAAAACTAGTTTTTGGGGGATTTTTTTCACATTTTCTAACACAAATGAGCTCTGATCTCGAAATTTGTCGCGACGACCTATGAACTCAAAGCGAGAAAGTTTTAGATAACACTTCAGTCGATCATTTAAGACCGGTTTTAGCATCACCTATGCTAAGCTACGCCGAGCAAGACCAATAAATGGATGGGTGACTTAAACCTTATATTGAGAATAAAGGGAGAACGGGCTCTAGTCTTGATCTTAAATCATTACATGAAAGTAAAATCAAAAAAATCAAATCAAGAATAATAATAACTGAATATTAAATAAAATAGGTAGGTACATAAATACTGATTTTCTTTAACCAAGATCGAAAAATTCCCGGAGG
>NW_007377532.1:110511-126060 GCF_000475195.1 Diaphorina citri | reverse complement strand
GGAGGAGAGAAGAGGAAGAGGTAGAGAGGGAAAGAGAGAGAGAGAGAGAGAGAGAGAGAATGGTACCTACTCATGTTGTGTTACCCCAATCAAGTCCCTTACGTTGCCAGAATGAATAAAATATTGGGATTTTTTTTTCCTTTCCCTCTCACAATGTTTCTCCCTCTCTCTCTCTCTTTCTCCCCTCCTTTCTCTTCTTTTTTTCTTTACCCCTCTCTCTCTCTCCTTTCCTTCCGTGTCTCTCTTTCTCCCTTTATTCCTTTTCTCTTCCTTCCCTCTCTTTCTTTCTCTCTCTTTTATTTCCCCTCCTATAAATTTCCATATCTCCTTTGTACACATTCTTTCTTTGGTCTCACTCTCTCTCTCTCTCTCTCTCTCTTGCTCTACCTTTGGTTTAGGTACCTACAGTATTGTTTATATTGTTAATTTATGATTGTTAAGGAGAGAGGCCCATCTCCAAGAAGTTAGCTAATAGCTTAGGAGATGTATTTTATTATATACCATATCTTGTTAAATAAAGAAGAAAATATTAATCAATCAATCAATCTTTCTCTCTCTCTCTCTCTCTCTCTCTCTCTCTCTCTCTCTCTTTCTTTCTCCACTTCTCTCTGCCATAATCCTATTCATCACACATTCAATATTTTTCTCTCTCCCCCTCCTTTGTCTCCCTCTACTCTCTACCTTTCTCTCTCTCTCTCTCCCTCTCTCTTTCTCTCTCTCTCTCTCTCTCCCTCTCTCTTTCTCTCTCTCACACACTCTTCATGTTTTCTCATTTCAATAATAAAATTTATTATATTCCCGTTCTTTGTTTATTTATGTTATTAGCTCTCTTCCTCTCTCTCTCTTGCCCTTCATGTTTTCTCATTTCAATAATAAAATTTATTATATTCCCGTTCTTTGTTTATTTATGTTATTAGCTCTCTTCCTCTCTCTCTCTCTCTTGCTCTTTCTCACTCTCTCCGTCCCTCTCTTGATCGCCTCTCCCTTTCTCTCTTTTTCTCCTTTTTTCCCGCCTTCTCTTTCTCTCTCTGCTTGTTTATTGTGTCTTTTTTTATTCATATCTCTGCCCTTCGTCCACCTTTGCATCTCTCTCTCTCGCTCCCTCTCGCTCTTAGCCTATTTACCGGGGGATTTTATTTGTTTTTTCGCTCTATTGAATTTACTATCTCTCTATTACAATAGCTGGTTGGAGCATCAGTATTTCTGAGAGAGAGAGAGAGAGAGAGAGAGAGAGAGAGAGAGAGAGAGAGAGAAATAGAGAAAAATGTCTAAACTGCCTAGATAAATACATAATAGAGAAAGAAGAAAAGGACAATGAGAGTCAAAGAGAGGGAGAGGGAGAAAGAGAGAGAGAGAGAGGAGGAAAAAGACTAAATTGCCTAGATAAGTAGAGATGGAGAGAGAAAGACAGACCGACAGAGAGAGAGAGAAGAAAAGAAGAGGGAAAGATACAATGAGAGTTAAAGTGAGGGGAGAGAAAGAGAGTAAATTGTGTGTTGATTGAATTATTCGTCGTGCAAAGGAGGAGAAGAAGAAGAAAAAAAAGAAGACGAAGAAGAAGAGAAGAGAGAGAGAGAGAGGAGGAAAAAGACTAAATTGCCTAGATAAGTAGAGATGGAGAGAGAAAGACAGACCGACAGAGAGAGAGAGAGAGAGAGAAGAAAAGAAGAGGGAAAGATACAATTACAATGAGAGTTAAAGTGAGGGGAGAGAAAGAGAGTTAATTGTGTGTTGATTAAATTATTCGTCGTGCAAAGGAGGAGAAGAAGAAGAAAAAAAAAAGAAGAGGAAGAAGGAGAAGAAGAAGAAGAAGAAGAAGAAGAAGAAGAAAAAAAGAACTGAACTGAACAAGGTTATTATATTTTTAACAAAAACAAATTATATAAAAATAATCCCTAAGCTAATAACTAACTTCTACGGGATTTTCTTCTTCTTAAGTAGGTATCATGCTTTCTTCATTGTTTTCCTTTAGTCTTGATTTTCTTCAATAAGTTGTTCAATAAGAAGGAGAAGAAGTAGAAGAAAAAGAAGGAGAAGAAGAAAAAGAAGAAGAATTCAATTCAATTCAATTCAATTCAATTCAAAATTTCTATATTTGTTTAAGTTTGGCACTAAAAACTGACCATCGAAAATTTGACCCGATTACATTACTTTCCTTCCTATAGGATAAGGAAAGTAAAAAGAAAAAAAATTAATTGCTTATTTTCAAGTAACACGATTGCCCTGATGGTCAACCATCCGAATATTAACCACAAACAATGGTGCTTAACACAGTGGACCATCGGAAAATGGAAATTAGTTAACCTATTTAACGTGCTATTAGCCGATTCTCCGTTGGCTCATTTAATAACTAGTGGTAAAATAGGTAAATTTACCATCAAAAGGACATTTTTTGATAGATGAGATATACGACAAACAGACATGGAGCACTCGGGTGCAATGGCTCTTAGGAATGAGGCCGCTTGGAAAATTTGTTTTCGAGGGACCCTTTCTGAGTGAGGTCTACAGTTGCTTGGGTGACTTGGGTCTACAGTTCATTGAACCCCTTAGCTTAGAAGATATCACTGATATCACATTCCCACATGTGTGATAAAGAACTCACACTTAGACACTCGTAAAATCCCAGGCTAGGAAATATCAAATAGAAAATGGCGTCAGTAGTCTGTATATCCGAAAGCAGAAGGATAGGAATAGGATAGGATACGAGAAAGGAAGAAGACAATGGCGTCAGTAGTCTGTATATCCGAAAGCAGAAGGATAGGAATAGGATAGGATACGAGAAAGGAAGAAGACGAAGAAGAAGAAGAAGAACAAGAAGAAGAAACAGTAGGAGTAGGATAAGAAGTTCAAGATAAAGAAGAAGAACAACAGGAAGAAGACGAACTCAGAACAGTGTAAAGAAGAAGAACAAGACGAAGGAGAACACGAAGAATAATGAGAACAATCAGAAGGCGGAAAGAGATGAAGAAGATAGAGAACAAAAAGAAGAAAACAAAGAAGAAGAAGGAAGAGAAGGAGTAGGAGGAAGAAGAAGGAGGAGGAGGAGGAGGAAGAGGAAGAAGGCGAAGAAGGAGGAGGAGGAGGAAGACGAGGAAAAGAAGAAGGGTTTAACATCGCTTTCAAATTATCTCCGGAAGAGGAGGGAGATATGATACTCGAGGGAGAAAGGATTGTGAAGGATAAGGATGAAGAAGAAGACGTGGGAGGGAAGGAAAATGAAAAGAGGAAGGAAGAAGAGAGGAAATGAAGAAATAGGAAAAAGAGCAAGTGAGGGTGAAAGTATAATGAAGAAAAAGAGAGAGAGAGAGAGAGAGAGAGAGAGAGAGAGAGAGGGATTGAGAAGAGAATATATAGAAGACAGAAAGTTTGTTGTGATAGTGGTTTTACCAGTGGCGAAAGTGAGAAAATACAGAAGGTATACAAAGATTTTATTATACCAGATAAGGATTGTTCTTGGAACGGCTGGCTTTCTCCTATCCTGTTTTACTTTCTCTCATCGATTCTGGAACGATAAGATCTTTTGGCAGTTACAGTCCCTCTATCAAACCTTGGAAAGGAGTATTTATGTGGTGAAGCTGAGGCTTTTCAGAGTTTTCGTGAATGCAATAGTACGAGTATTTCTCAAAACCTTCTTTATCAATTCTGTGATTTCTGAAAATTTCTTTTTACTCTGGTAAAAACTGGTCGCTACCCATTCAAATAACTGCTTAGGTACCTACCTAATTGTCAAAAAAAAAAAAAAAAAAAATTGGACATTGTTTAATTATGTATGTACAGTACTGTCCACTGCTATCAATAAGTCCACACCCAAAAGTATATAGGTCCAATTTCAACCTCCAAATAGTCTAAATTGAATCGGAAGATAAAAATAAAACCATTTCAAAATGGCAAAGTCTCCCCTGAAAGCTCTTTCTGGTTGAGATACGTATTAGGTAGGAGTAGGTGTAGGTAAGGTACCTAAAACAAGAAAATGGAAAAGAGGAAAAGTCCGTGCTGTATGAAAAGGAAAGGATTCACAGGAAAAGCCACAAGTAGTGACCTCTGGTGACTTTGACAGGAAGTTTTCGGAAAAGTCGAAACCAGAGGCGAATAAGCAAACGAGCTTAATTTTCTTTATCCTGAGTTAACTTTATCCTAGGTAGGTCTTAACATACCTATTATTTTCTTACATATTTTTACATTTAATTTTTACTTTCCTTATCCTATAGGAAGCAAAGTAATGTAATCGGGTCAAAACCGGGAGTTTCTCGTCTTTTTACTTTCCTTATCCTATAGGAAGGAAAGTAATGTAATCGGGTCAAATTTTCGATGGTCAAATTTTAGTGCCAAAACACGTTTTGAGGTCCCTAGAGCCTAAATCCAAAGTTTCAGCCATTGGTCCGTGTGTGTGTCTGTCAACAAAATATCTCGAGAACGGTAAGAGCTAGAGACTTGAAATGTGATATGTATGTACATGTCAAATGTGACAAAGATGCGACACGAAACTTTTGGTTAAGATCGGTGCAACGCTTGGCGGCATTTTACCGCTTTTTGCCGGTTTTCGGTGTAATTTAACGATATATCGGGAACGGTATGAGCTAGAGATTTGAAATTTGGTATGTAGTTCACAAATGTGACAAGGATGAAACTCAAAACGTTTGGTTGAGATTGGTGCTGGGGTATTTTGTTTTGGACAGATTTCGACCGTTTTTTGGCGGTTTTCAGCTATAGCGACAAAACGGTTAGAGATATTGTAAAAGTTTGGCTATAAGAACAAGAACACCCAAAATAAGCACCATTCAATAGGATGAGGAAAGTCGTGTGATGTTCACACCAGATTTTTACTTTTATTTTTTAATGTTCCTGTATAACTACTAAGGTAGTGACGAAGGTGTTACCCTTCATTCAGTGAAAAGCTAACCCACCTCACTCAGCCCGGTGAGCCTGGGAAAACCTAGCAGCACGCGATTGCCAAGATTCGATCCGGTAACCTCAACATTACCCGGATAACAACCACGTTGCTTAACATCAGTGATCCATCGGGAACACTGGTGCGTTCAACGTGGTATTGCCGCCGGCCTCGTCTTAAACTTAAAGGAATAGATCTGGACAAAACTGCCTTTTGAAAGCTGAATTGTCCGGCCCTAAATAACAAAGTCCCTTTCCGGTCCCTGTTTATAAAAAAATGTACCTAACCTATGTAATAAAATTACTATGTAGGTACCTATATAATGTATGTAGTTGTAGGTATACGAGTAGGGAGTAGGTACATATGTGTAATTTTAGGGTTCACAACACACAATACCACAACCAAAACATCGCGGTTAGGCCGCTGTGATTGGTGATTGACAGTCAAATTTTTATGACAATTTGAAATAGACTCTCAGAGATATGAAGGTACCTTCCTATACATAGTAGGTATTGTGATGTAGAAATGAGGATTTGTTTTTGATGTCACTGTTCTCTGTGCCATTTCCAGTTAGGGCATAACAGACTGAATCAATAACATGGACAAGGTTCGTTCTTGGAACGGCTGGCTTTCTGCTATCCTGTAATAAATTCTTTCCTCTTCCATTTCGGGACGATAAGCCCTTAGCAGTTACAGTTCCCTTTAGAAAAGTTTCTCTCTCTCTCTCTCTCTCTCTCTCTCTCTCGCTCTCTCTCTCTCTCTCTCTTTCTCTTTCTTTCTTGCTTTTGCTTCCTTGGTCTTGGTTCAAATGTTCGTACTTTTGGAAAAATGCTGATAAAAGTTTCCCGGAGTTTTTGACAGAACTCTTGCCTCTGAAATTTCCTCCCGCTGATGGGATTCGAACCCACCACACGACTTTCCTCATCCTATTGAATGATGCTTATTTTGGGTGTTCTTGTTCTTATAGCCAAACTTGTACAACACACGACTTTCCTTATCCTATTGAATGATTCTTATTTGAGTGTTCTTTTACCCTAATTTTTACAATATCTCTAACCGTTTTGTAGCTAAGCTGAAAACCGCCAAAAAAACGGTCGAAATCTGTCCAAAAGCGGTCAAAATACCGCCAAGCGCAGCAACCATCTCAATCAAACGTTTTGTGTTGCATCCTCGTCACACTTGACAGCTACATACCAAATTTCAAATCTCTAGCTTTTACCGTTCTCAAGATATTTTGTTTACAGACAGAGACACACACAGACACACACACGGACCAATGGCTGAAACTTTGGATTTAGGCTCTAGGGACCTCAAAACGTGTTTTAACACGCAATATATTTGGCAGGTTACCCTGAAATTTTTATAGCTCAATAAAATTCATTTCGTTAACGAGAGAGTTGCCTTGTTTTAATTGTTATTACGTGTGTGTATTTACTTCTTTATTTACCTATGTACCTACTTACAGAACCATATGAACTATGTTGTCTGAATATCTACATACCTATACATAAATTATGTAATATGTAACATGTAGGTACGTTCCTTTTGATGTTGGTAGGAATGTCTATGTACACCTACTCTGTAAGAGTTTTTTTTTTTTTTTTTTTTTTTTTTTTTTTTTTTTTGTTTTTTTTTTTTTTTTTTTGTTTTTTTTTTCCAACAAGGTCTATGCCAGGAATTGGCACATGGAAAGACAGCGATCTGAGAATGAATCAGGTACTAAGTCCGGTACAAATTCTATGTTTTTCAACCGAGTCTTGAGGCAGATGGTGTGTGTTCGTGATATTTGCGCAAATTTTACTCGTTTAGACCCTAAAATTTTGCGCAAATATCGCGTACACATCAAACAACGATCTGTCGAAAGAAAAAGTTTGGTGACATGTAGCATTATTTGTACCGGGCTTACGTACATATATTTTTATTATTAAAATTTAGGAATTTACATTGATTTTCCCGTTTTTTAACTTTGGTTGTTTTTAGCTTATTGACCGTAGATTTGGCCAGACTTTCCGTGTCATCTACTTTCAAATCTTTCCAGAACTCCGCAAGCTGGGCTACTTCGTTTGCCACGCCTAGATCATTGTGTGTACATATCTGGTTCAGCTAGTTGCAGATGAGGTGTTGATGTGTTTGTTCATGGCTGCACTCACAATCAGCATTGTCTTCATAGAATTGGGTATTGGTTGGAAACAGTTCGCTGTTTCATAAAATCCGCTACTCTAGCATCATTTTCATTCATTCACTCTCGATAGTGCTTCAATGTGTGCTCCCCTTTTTTTCAATGTTGAGGCAATTCAATTTTTTGTTCATTATTTTTATTTATTTACATTAGAAAACTGTTTGGCTGGTTGTTTTCGATCAACTTCCGTTTGTAAATATCAGAGTTTAGTATTGGAAAGGTTATGGTACGGCAGAAACGTGTTTGTGTACAATGTGTGCGTGTTTCTTATTGGATGTTTTTAGTATTTCTTAGTATTTGGGGATTTATTAGGCCGAGGTTGAGGATGTTTTATATGCTCTTTATTCAGGCAGCTGTTGCAGTTCCAGTGGCGAAATTAAACATTGTTGTAGCTATTTGAGGCCGAAGACTGATAGATGGATACCTAATTGCCTACATAGTGGATGTCATAAAATACAAGTAACCAAATTTTCCAGACAACCACTCACAGAACATGAAGGGCGATTTTGCAGAAAAGAGGCTCGTTATTTTTCGATTTTTTCTTTGCTATACGCTCCATTATCATCTACATATACTTATGTTTTTCAAATCAAGGGTTACCTAATGCCAGGTTAGAAACAGCACAAACATATTACTTTGTAATTTTGTACCCAACACTATAATACGAAATGAATATATTCCGTAAATAGACATATCTGGGGCATTCTTGTGTGCGAGCTCTTTATATTTGTCTATATTCTTATTCTGTATCACGCTTTCGTCTAGGAAACACTCATCAGATGATAGTCTCAAACTCAAATATGTGTAAATGTGTATTGTATTTGCACATATCTCAAAACTCAATGATTTTCGTTCTTTATCTCTCCCTTGCTCCCTCTGTTTCGTTTCTCTTTGTTTATCTTTTATCCTCTGCCTCTCCCCATCGTCCTTCCATCTTATTCCTTTTCCTCTCCTTTCTTTCTCTCGTCCTTACACTCTCTCTTCCCCCTCTCTTTCTCTATCTCGCTACCTTCCATCTTAATCCTTTTTCCTCTCCTTCCTTTCTCTCTATCTCTCTCTCTTTCTTTCTCTTTCCCCGTATTCCTCCTCTGTCTCTCCCCCTTCTCTCTTCCCCACCTTTCTTCGTCTTTCTTTTTCCCTTCCCCTTTCACCAGTTTCACCTATCTTCTCTTCCCTCCCCCTCACGTGTCTATTGATATTGATATATGGGAGTTGTGTCTCTGTCTCATGTAATTTTCGTGATGTCCTTTCTACTTTTTCTTATACTTGTGTTTTATGTTTTATTTTCTTTAATTTGTCAGATACGGGTGCGTTTGAAGAAATTCGAAAAAAAAAAAACACAAAACTAAAAAAAAAAAAAAAAAAAAAAAAAAAAAAAAAAACATTTCGACATGTGTGAAAAAGCATTTAAACATGTGCGGATTTTTATTATTATTATTTTTTTAATGAACAAGTGTAGGTAATTATTATTATTATCAACATTATTATCATCATCATCATCCTTTTTTTTTATCTACATCACAGATATATGCATGCAATAGGTAGGTAGATATACGTACACACCAGATTCCATATCATAAGTATACTCGTACAATGCATTACCTACTCTCGTAAAACACACACATTTTGGCAGCTCATCAAACGTATGTAAAAACCACGAGGTTATGCCTCAAACAGGATCAACAAGAATATTTCAGTAGTCTCGGAAAAATTAGACAGAACAATTGAAGGCCAATTAAGAAGGGTCCTATAACCCCAATCGGGTCCTTTATGGATAAACTGGCGCTCCTAATGGCGAATATTGTTCATAAAATAATCAGTCCTAAAAAGAATCATATTGATATCTCCATTATTCATCAAGATACCTATCCCAGTTTTTGTAAAGTCCACATCCAAAACTTTTCAACGATAATCAAAGAAGTTCTTTTACTTGAAACTCGCTTTTGTCTTTGGATCCTCTTGAATAAAACCCTTTTATTATGAAAATTCCAACGAAAAATAGAAAGTAATTATCTTTCATCAAGATACCTATCCCAGTTTTTGTAAAGTCCACATCCAAAACTTTTCAACGATAATCAAAGAAGTTCTTTTACTTGAAACTCGCTTATGTCTTTGGATCCTCTTGAATAAAACCCTTTTATTATGAAAATTCCAACGAAAAATAGAAAGTAATTATCTTTTAATGTGACTTGCTGACTTTCCGCAATGGACAAAACTGCCTTTTGAAAGCTGAATTGTCCGGCCCTAAATAACAAAGTCCCTTTCCGGTCCCTGTTTATAAAAAAATGTACCTACCTAACCTATGTAATAAAATTACTATGTAGGTACCTATATAATGTATGTAGTTGTAGGTATACGAGTAGGGAGTAGGTACATATGTGTAATTTTAGGGTTCACAACACACAATACCACAACCAAAACATCGCGGTTAGGCCGCTGTGATTGGTGATTGACAGTCAAATTTTTATGACAATTTGAAACAGACTCTCAGAGATATGAAGGTACCTGTAATAGGTATTGTGATGTAGAAATAAAATGAGGATCTGTTTTTGATGTCACTGTTCTCTGTGCCATTTCCAGTTAGGGCATAAAACAAACGTGAATCAATAACATGGACAAGGTTCGTTCTTGGAACGGCTGGCTTTCTGCTATCCTGTAATAAATTCTTCCCTCTTCCATTTCGGGACGATAAGCCCTTAGCAGTTACAGTTCCCTTTAGAAAAGTTTCTCTCTCTCTCGCTCTCTCTCTCTCTCTCTGCTTAGAATTTAGGGTGCACTCAGTCAAGATTAATTTAAAATACCGTGTTAAAAACCATTTCAACCTTTCTTGATCACCACCATTCCTAAGATCATAAACATCAAGAACAAACAATTTTCAATCCAGAAAATGTCTCACGATTAAAAGTCAAGGGTTTTGAACCCGCAAGTGTCAAAAAACTTCTCAACGTTATCACGTAATCAGATGTCAAAGAGAACCTACGATTTTAACGTCACATCAAATCCTGGCATCAAGCTCCTGTTTATACATACCAACATGGTATTGGTATAACCATATCATGGTCACAAGTTACAATACATCTGTAAAGGCCACAGTGTTAATTGCACAATGTTCTCTCGAGAGAGGTGCCACCAGACACCAGACATAATATAAACCATCATCAGGTATTGTAGCTCGACATTCGTGTCGATTGTGCCTCGTGTAAACGGTTCTTATAGTCGGTGCACAAGGCTTGTACCTTATCACAGCACGTATTGCAAGGGTCGGTCGTGGTGCGAACATTACCGATGAAGTCCGACATGAGAGCGACTTGCTTCTCGTACTTCTGGTTTGCCTTCTTGAGCTCGGCGTTTTTTTCGCGCACTTGTTGGCGCAGATTGTAGATTGTGTCTTCGAGTGCTTCGAATATTGCCTGAGGAAAAGAAAACGAAAACAGAATGAGTTTTCATTGCGAAAAGTATAGAAAATATGTACTTTTCAACTTTTTATGTCAATAAAATTACAAAAATCACAATTGCGAATAGCTTCCTAGTGACCTAAAACACAACCCCGACCCAAAATTGTGACTTTCGTTAGAAACGAGATTTAAGCTCATAAAGAGGTGGGGGTATTTTTATTTATTGTATGTAGGTTATGACTTTGATTATTACGTTTCTCTTTTATTTTTTTATTATTATTATTATTTTTTTTTTTTCAATCGCAAAAATTAAAACAATTTTTCTTAGAACATGACCTATACCAGTACTGAGGTATGTACGATATGTATATCTACATACATACATGCTCGTGTATTGTTGAGCTATTTCATTTTTCCGTGAGTGAATGTTTTTCGCCCCAATTCTTCGTCTCGATCTTAAACAGGGAGTAGACCAGCCTGAAGTTTCCCTTGCTAAAGAATTAGCATAGGTTGAGTGCGAAGGACAACCACTCGTTAACTTTTGTAGCCTAAACCAAATGTCAGCCCAAAAGCGATCACCCTAGGGCTGATTGAGGGCTGACGAAAAACGCCAACCCCGTCTGAACACGGGAAAAGGCGAAGAAAATGAAGAAAGAAGAGGTAATATGTAAGTAAAGTCTAACCATCTATTCTAGAGAATTCGTGCTAGGAGTTAGAGATTTCCTACTAGAAGGCTGGAGGTTGTTGACACCTGATGTACCATTGGTACCGATAGGTTGAAGGCCACCAATCACGATATAGTTATCATACGGAATAGAGGGGTGGGAAGGGGAGAGGTAGGGTTATTTGAGTTTATTTCAGACAGGTATATTTTGTATTGGCCAAATAAAGCGATTCTGGTGAAATTGATTCTGTACGCAAAAGGCTAAGATCTAGTGAAAAAGCGGTGTAAAGTGAGTAAGGCTGGTGTTTTACGGTCGAGTGTACTGGCGGGCGGAAAACACTGCCTTTACATCTCAAGCCAATAAATTATACCGGTATTACCAATATACCAATTTATTATGACGGTTTCACCGACGTATTATACCAATTTTCCACCGGTTTGAACGGTGCTTTAGGTCTGTTGAACCTCCTCATTTATTTGGGAGGGAGGTGGTACCTATGAAACAACATAATATCAGAAGGAACATTTTAATTTGATTACATTGACCACTTCTCTATTTTTTTTTTTTTTTTTTTTTTTTAAGAGGTTTGACAGAGGGAACTGTAACTCTAGGGTCTTATCGTCCCGAAATCGGAGAGAGAAGGAAGACAGGATAGGAGAAAGCCAGCCGTTCCGAGAACGAACATTATCCCATCAGGATAAAATCCGCCCCGGGCGGGAATCGAACCCGCGGCCTAGCGCTTACAAGGCAAGGGATGGAGAAGGGAGGAGGTATTAGATAGGAAGGTATGGAGGGGTAGGATAAAGGAGGGTAACGCCGACCCCAAATACTCGTACATAGAACTAGGAAAAGGTGTAGGTAATGAAAAATTTGACTTGGCCAGCAACACGCGACTGCCCAAATAGCAAATAGTCACCCATACTGAGACTAACCACGCTCAACGTGACTCAACTTCAGTGATATGTACATCGGTAAATGGTACATTCACCAATTCAACATGTTATCGCCAGAACGGCTGAAATTCTTTACTTTTTGATAGAGGGAACTGTGATTTCTAAGGTCTTATCGTCCCGAAATCGAAGAGAGAAGAAAGACAGGATATGAGAAAGCCAGCCGTTCCGAGAACAAGCCTTATCCCTTCAGGACAAAATCCGCCCCGGGCGGGAATCTAAAACGCGACCTAGGACTTACAAGGCAGACGCACTACTCACCTATGTAGCTAGGCCTGGCTTTGTGAAATTTTAGACCACCAACTAGTGATTTCTTGTTTTTCCTTTGTGGAAATTGGCCATCTGGACTATTTTATTTGGTTTATGCCGCTTCCACGGGCATTTTATTCAGACTTCGCCACAGGGATAGAGGGGAGAAAGAACAAGCAGAGGGGAGAGGAGGGGAAGGACTAGAAAATCAATAACATGTGCTAGCTTCTAGCTGGTGGAAAACCCTCACATGTTAAGCTGAAATTAATATGACACATAGTTTATACCAGGTGGTGGCGAAGTCGAACACAAAACGAAATTTAATTTGGGCCCGAGTGAGGGGGGGCTGGGGGAGGGGGATTTAAGTTCGATTCCCATTGTAGTGTAGAGTAGGTCGGTGTTCCATAAAAGGACATGAAGCAGAATGGAACCAGTCTGATATTTCTACAAAGATGTGATACTGATTGCCTGAATGATTTATTTTCAAGAGGTTTGACAGAGGGAACTGTAACTGCTAGGGTCTTATCGTCCCGAAATCGAAAAGAGAAGGAAGACGGGATAGGAGGAAAGCCAGCCGTTCCGAGAACGAACATTATCCCATCAGGATAAAATCCGGCCCGGGCGGAAATCGAACCTGCGGCCTAGCGCTTACAAGGCAGACGCGCCACCAACAAAGCTAACTAGGCTGGCTTGCCTGAATGAGTTGTGGCCAGATATAGGAGCGCGGTAGCGCTCCGCTCCGCCATGTTAAGGAAGTTGGACCGCGCTTCTAGAGTTATTATACACCACAGAGAAAGTAGCCGGTTTCAAGTAGTTGTAGAAGGTATGAGGATACGATTGCAATAGGAAAATCAGTCTCTTCGGGGTCAAGTGGATTGGAACACATCACATGCCTTCAGGCACACTCCATTATTTTGTCAAGGGTCTCTAGGTCTAGGACGTTTAGATTTTCCTTGCCCTTGTTATCAATTTGATTTGAAGAAACCATTTACTGATGAGCCGCAAAATGTTGGCCACCCTGTATTTTTCGTTCAACAGCTTCTACCAGGGTGTTCCTGACATATCTACCTACTGCCTAATAAATGCGTTAGATGTAATGCTGTACCTAATAGCTACGCGGGGAATGAAATTCCGGGAAATTGTGGGTTTCGCGTTTTCGTCGACAATAAAAACTCGTGAATTCGTGTTATCATCAGAACAAGATCTTGTTCAACCCTATAAGTTACAGGGTGTGATAGACGAACAATATCTATTCCAACCCTTTATGCCCGCCACGCTCAGACCATCTGACAGACCCCAGACCGTCTGACAAACCCCAGACCGTTTTACCGTGTGTTACGGAAATAGCTTGAGACTGCGGGCATTAGATTGTGGGGTGTAGCGGACTTTCAACAAAGATTTCGAAAAGGGTAATGGATGGAGTATTCTGTCACTAGAATGGTAAGGGTAATGGATGGAGTATTCTGTCACTAGAATGGTAAGGGTAATGGATGGAGTATTCTGTCACTAGAATGGTAAGGGTAATGGATGGAGTATACTGTCACTAGAATGGTAAGGGTAATGGATGGAGTATTCTGTCACTAGAATGGTAAGGGTAAAGCCTGATTCACACTATAGTGCCAGTCAAGGTCCAGTCACGGTCCGGTAACGGTCCGATCAAAAGATTGAGTATTCACACTATCGTTCAAGCAACGTTCATGCTTCGGTCATGCTTCGGTCCTTTTTCTTTCATTTCTAGTTGGTCTGAACGAAGGAATGTTGATCGTTGCTTGATCGCTGCCTATTCACACTATAGTGCCAGTCTCGCTCCGGTCACGGTCCAGTTTCGGTCCGATCAAAAAGATTCGTCGCGAGAATGTTCCAAATTTTGACTGTGAGCTGACCGTTACCGTACCTTGACTAGAACGTCTAGTGTGTACACTCGCATTTACTTGCCTTCAACAATCATTTGATCGGACCGTTACTGGACCGTGACCGGACCTTGACTGGCACTATAGTGTGAATCAGGCTTAATGGATGGAGTATTCTGTCACTAGAATGGTAAGGTTTGTGGAGGAAAAATTAAGAGATTCACTGAAAAAAAACTACTTCTCTGACAGCATGGCGAGAGGCCCGACAAAAAACTTCGTCTCTGTTGGCATGTCGTGAATTGAACCCAAGACCTCCAGTGTACAAGGCGAGTGTGATACTCGGCGACGGAGGTAGCCAGTGAAACTTAATTAAAATCTTTCGTTCAATAGTAGAAGGGACACATCTCAGTAGGTACAATAGAGGGAACACCCCTTCCGCATGGCTTTCATATCAACTTTATCAAGCACAAAGCTCCAGGGAAATCCCACAAGACTTACTCCTGTATTGTGCATTTCATTTCAATATACCCAGACTTAGAGACTCCAGGACACTGTGGGACATGAGATAGTGAGATTGGGAGATTCCCATCTAGAAATCTAGGACAATATTGGATATAGATATAACTGCAGGACTGTAGGTCAATGCTGGATTTTGATATTATACGAAAGAATTTCCAATTTTTTTCGTAATCAGGGCCCTTTTCTGCATCTTTTGGCACAGGTTCTATCCATGGACTCTATTGTTTACATACATATGATTAAATTTTGGACCTTTATCGATCCTTGAAACGGCTGTAGCGGGATAAATCCCCTGTTTTGGCCACTAAGACCACAGGGCAGGGGGTAGACACTGGTTAAGTCTATAGGGTTTAGGGTTAAGACTTCTGAGACTATGGTATGAAAAGCCTTCTTCAAATATGTATAGAATACCTACTTATATTATAGGTACCTACCTATGTACCTGACCCTATTACTACTTATGTATAACAAGAAAAAGCTGTACCAATAAGTGTACGTAGTATATTATGTAGTATTTTTCTTAGCAAATAAGTAAATATTGATTATTTAGGGTTTACGTAGCTCTCTCTATCTCTTGATCTCCTAATCCTAAGAAGATGAGATTATCCTAATACCTACCTACTCTATCTGTCCTCTCCCTCTAAAATCCAAGCTCCTCTAAGCCTCTAATAACCTCCTCTATCCTATAATAACCTCCTCTGTCCTCTACCTTTGCAGTGAAGGGACTAGCTGTTGTTTTCCTGTTCTCTAAAGATTCTTGATTCTTTAGATTTAGAATGATCTTCAGCCAGCGGTGCGGCGATGGCACATTGAATGCACCAGACCAGTTCTTTAATTAATAGATCATTGAAGTT
>NW_007377532.1:89955-110006 GCF_000475195.1 Diaphorina citri | reverse complement strand
ACGCTTGATGTGGCCTGTGGCGTGGCATGCCCATCCCGTAGTTTGCCTTTCGTCAGATGGGCGAGAAGGGGCACAATACTTCCCATTTAGGTGCTGGGTCAACACGGGAACACCAGAAAGTAACCCGTTGAAATATTTGCAATCGAAAAACGAGTACAAATTTTTGTCGATGGTGGGATTCGAACCCGGGACCTTCTGCATGGCAAGCAAGCGCGTTACCACTGGACCAACCGTGCCCCCGACTGCGGAGGTGTTTAGCTTGTCATCGAATAGAGGGTAAAACCCCGGCCATTAAAAACCTTGGCAGTTATACCAGTGACTTTACAGTGCAATAGTCCAAAACAAAAATAGACGCTGCACGCTAGGGATCAAGAAGAGACCGCCTTAACACGATAATACAGTGACCTTATAAATGCCTTGTAAAAAGAGTCCCACCTAACGTGAACCTACAAAGAAGAACATTCAGTTTTCAGTTTCATATCCTACTTTGTATGTTTCTCTAAACTTATAAGTATGTATTGTATTGTGCCTTTAAATGACCACCAAACAAAGGTTTATTTATTTATCTCTAGGTGTAAGTAATAGGTAATTGAGGAACGATATTTGTGACAAGCTTTTAATTACTGTAAGTATGCTTAACACAATTGATCTAGGTGTAAGTAATAGGTAATTGAGGAACGATATTTGTGACAAGCTTTTAATTACTGTAAGTATGCTTAACACAATTGAAAAAAAATCCTTCCATTTACTAACGATGGGCATCCCATTCTCCCATTTACTGGCACTTACTACCAGAGATTGTACTGGCACTTAGTATCACAGGGATTAGGATTTTACTGGCACTTAGTACCATCGATTTTACTGGTACTTACCTACTTAGTACCAGCTCCTATGGCATAGTGTCATAGCTTAAGCTGCCAATGACCGTACTGAACAGTTTCGTGGGCCGTGGATTGAGTATGTCTGGTCTACAACGTCGTAAGAACTTGCTTCAGTGGTCTAAACGCTCGTCTAGTGAGCAGGAGGGCGCCTGTTCTATTCCAAATCCGCCCCGGGCGGGAATCGAACCCGCGGCCTAGCGCTTACAAGGCAGACGCACTACCAACTAAGCTAACTAGGCTGGCAAATTTTGTTTTCTAACTAATAGACAAATCCCCGATGCGCTCTGACGCGGATTTTAGCGAAAAAGAGGGAAGGGTTTGGTCAAGTTTGATGTGACTTTAATATAGGCCTCGGCTCTCATGGGCGGCTCTCATAGGTTAATGGAATTTGCCCACAGGCTGTGTCATGGATGTCGGGAAGAAGCCGAACAAGATTGTCCTCCTGGGCACGGACAACGGACAGGTCATCTTCTTTCGCCTCTGCAACGAGAACAACATCTACATGTGGGACACCAATCTGGCCTTCAAGGAGTACAACTTCATCCTGGCCCAGAAGCCGCTCGACTGTCGAATTCCGACGCATGTGGCGGCCGGCTACCGACGTCTGGTGTGGGTCCTGGAGAGCAACTTTCAGGTAAACGGTCTTTACTTATTTATTCACCAACCTCAGTGGTGCAGTGGTTAACGCGTTAAACTTCACTTTATAATTAAATAAATAAAACACTAAAATTTCGGATCTGGATGGTGGTTCAAGTCCAAGTTAGGTCATAAAATTTATCTAGGTGTAAAATCCGCCCCGGGCGGGAATCGAACCCGCGGCCTAGCGCTTACAAGGCAGACGCACTACCAACTAAGCTAACTAGGCTGGCTGGTAGATTTAAAATTGTTCAAATAAGTGAGCTATATCGCCATAGCCGTTCCGAGAACGAACATTATCCCATCAGGATAAAATCCGCCCCGGGCGGGAATCGAACCCGCGGCCTAGCGCTTACAAGGCAAGGGATGGAGAAGGGAGGAGGTATTAGATAGGAAGGTATGGAGGGGTAGGATAAAGGAGGGTAACGCCGACCCCAAATACTCGTACATAGAACTAGGAAAAGGTGTAGGTAATGAAAAATTTGACTTGGCCAGCAACACGCGACTGCCCAAATAGCAAATAGTCACCCATACTGAGACTAACCACGCTCAACGTGACTCAACTTCAGTGATATGTACATCGGTAAATGGTACATTCACCAATTCAACATGTTATCGCCAGAACGGCTGAAATTCTTTACTTTTTGATAGAGGGAACTGTGATTTCTAAGGTCTTATCGTCCCGAAATCGAAGAGAGAAGAAAGACAGGATATGAGAAAGCCAGCCGTTCCGAGAACAAGCCTTATCCCTTCAGGACAAAATCCGCCCCGGGCGGGAATCTAAAACGCGACCTAGGACTTACAAGGCAGACGCACTACTCACCTATGTAGCTAGGCCTGGCTTTGTGAAATTTTAGACCACCAACTAGTGATTTCTTGTTTTTCCTTTGTGGAAATTGGCCATCTGGACTATTTTATTTGGTTTATGCCGCTTCCACGGGCATTTTATTCAGACTTCGCCACAGGGATAGAGGGGAGAAAGAACAAGCAGAGGGGAGAGGAGGGGAAGGACGAATACAATAGTCCGTCCACTATACCTTTTATTATTAGTAATAATAAAGGAAGGACGGACTAAAAACTGACCATCGAAAATTTGACCCAATTACATTACTTTCCTTCCTATAGGATAAGGAAAGTATTAAAAAGTGCAGAGCTACAAAGCCCAGGAGTGCATGCAGAGCGTAAAATTGCAGAGTACTAGGAACGTAGAATGCCAATGCAGAGTAGTTACTATACCATGAAGAGTAAAGCCGAGATTTAGCCGGGGACAGTGAGAAAATAAAAGGGAATAATAGGAGAAGGAGGAGGAGGAGGGGAAGGAGAAAGTAGAGAAGGGGAGGAGGAGGAAGAGGAGGGAGAGGATAGGGAGGAGGGGAAGGAGAAAGTAGAGGAGGAGGTAATGAGACAGAGGAAAAGGATAGGAGTTAGGGAGATTAAGGGGAGGAGGGGGGGTTTATCAAGCCGTAATAAAGGCCATTACTTTTGATTGCCACTTTTTTTCTCCTATTTCTTCTTCTCCTCCTTCTCCCCCTCCTGGGGAAGGACTAGAAAATCAATAACATGTGCTAGCTTCTAGCTGGTGGAAAACCCTCACATGTTAAGCTGAAATTAATATGACACATAGTTTATACCAGGTGGTGGCGAAGTCGAACACAAAACGAAATTTAATTTGGGCCCGAGTGAGGGGGGGCTGGGGGAGGGGGATTTAAGTTCGATTCCCATTGTAGTGTAGAGTAGGTCGGTGTTCCATAAAAGGACATGAAGCAGAATGGAACCAGTCTGATATTTCTACAAAGATGTGATACTGATTGCCTGAATGATTTATTTTCAAGAGGTTTGACAGAGGGAACTGTAACTGCTAGGGTCTTATCGTCCCGAAATCGAAAAGAGAAGGAAGACGGGATAGGAGGAAAGCCAGCCGTTCCGAGAACGAACATTATCCCATCAGGATAAAATCCGGCCCGGGCGGAAATCGAAGCTGCGGCCTAGCGCTTACAAGGCAGACGCGCCACCAACAAAGCTAACTAGGCTGGCAATGAGTTGTGGCCAGATTTAGGGGCGCGGTAGCGCTCCGCTCCGCCAAGTTAAGAAAGTTTGACCGCGCTACTAGAGATATTATACACCACAGAGAAAGTAGCCGTTTTCAGGTAGTTGTAGAAGGTATGAGGATACGATTGCAATAGGAAAATCAGTCTCTTCGGGGTTGAGCGGATTGGAACACATCACATGCCTTCAGGCTTCAGGCACACTCCATTATTTTGTCAAGGGTCTCTAGGTCTAGGACGTTTAGGTTTTCCTTGCCCTTGTTATCAATTTGATTTGTGGAGATTTAAAGGTTTTGTTTGTAAATATGAATTAGACTGAACTTTTAGTGCTTCGACTAAACTTTTTAGTGCTTTCTTCTTGAACGTTGTTGTTGCTTCCGTTTACATCCACACTTCTACAGGGAAAGATATTAATAACACTCACTAGTAGACGCACTGCACTTGTTTCTTTCTCAATACAAAACACAATCAGCGTGAACTTTTCGACGTCAACTACAAAACAATTGCCATTTGAAGTTATTGTACACGATAAATGAGTTAGAAAACATACAAAAAGGGAAACAAATCCGTACACAAAAAAGAAAACGAACACAAAACTATTGCTGAAAATGCACGAGGGAATTTGGATTCGGAAAGTACTTACATCCACACTTCTACAGGGAAAGATATCAATTACACTCACTAGTAGACGCACTGCACTTGTTTCTTTCTCAATACAAAACACAATTAGCGTGAACTTTTCGACGTCAACTACAAAACAATTGCCATTTGAAGTTATTGTGCACGATAAATGAGTTAGAAAACATACAAAAAGGGAAAGAAATCCGTACACAAAAAAGAAAACGAACACAAACTATTGCTGAAAATGCACGAGGGAATTTGGTTACGGAAAGTATAAAAAGCGGAAAATCTGCCCCGAACGACAAAGCCTTAGGCACACTCCATTATTTTGTCAAGGGTCTCTAGGTCTAGGACGTTTAGGTTTTCCTTGCCCTTGTTATCAATTTGATTTGAAAAAAAACCATTTACTGATGAGCCGCAAAATCTTGGCCACCCTGTATTTTTCGTTCAACAGCTTCTACCAGGGTGTTCCTGACATATCTACCTACTGCCTAATACATGCGTTAGATGTAATGCTGTAGGTACCTAATATTACCTACGCGGGGAATAAAATTCCGGGAAATTGTGGGTTTCGCGTTTTCGTCGACAATAAAAACTCGTGAATTCGTGTTATCATCAGAACAAGATCTTGTTCAACCCTATAAGTTACAGGGTGTGGTAGACGAACAATATCTATTCCAACCCTGTATGCCCGCCACGCTCAGACCGTCTGACAGACCCCAGACCGTCTGACAGGCCCCAGACCGTCTGACAGACCCCAAACCGTCTGACAGACCCCAGACCGTCTGACAGACCCCAGACCGTCTGACGGACCCCAGACCGTCTGAAAGACCCCAGACCGTTTTACCGTGTGTTACGGAAATAGCTTGAGACTGCGGGCATATTCACACTATAGTGCCAGTCTCGCTCCGGTCACGGTCCAGTTTCGGTCCGATCAAAAAGATTCGTCGCGAGAATGTTCCAAATTTTGACTGTGAGCTGACCGTTACCGTACCTTGACTAGAACGTCTAGTGTGTACACTCGCATTTACTTGCCTTCAACAATCATTTGATCGGACCGTTACTGGACCGTGACCGGACCTTGACTGGCACTATAGTGTGAATCAGGCTTAATGGATGGAGTATTCTGTCACTAGAATGGTAAGGTTTGTGGAGGAAAAATTAAGAGATTCACTGAAAAAAAACTACTTCTCTGACAGCATGGCGAGAGGCCCGACAAAAAACTTCGTCTCTGTTGGCATGTCGTGAATTGAACCCAAGACCTCCAGTGTACAAGGCGAGTGTGATACTCGGCGACGGAGGTAGCCAGTGAAACTTAATTAAAATCTTTCGTTCAATAGTAGAAGGGACACATCTCAGTAGGTACAATAGAGGGAACACCCCTTCCGCATGGCTTTCATATCAACTTTATCAAGCACAAAGCTCCAGGGAAATCCCACAAGACTTACTCCTGTATTGTGCATTTCATTTCAATATACCCAGACTTAGAGACTCCAGGACACTGTGGGACATGAGATAGTGAGATTGGGAGATTCCCATCTAGAAATCTAGGACAATATTGGATATAGATATAACTGCAGGACTGTAGGTCAATGCTGGATTTTGATATTATACGAAAGAATTTCCAATTTTTTTCGTAATCAGGGCCCTTTTCTGCATCTTTTGGCACAGGTTCCATCCATGAACTCTATTGTTTACATACATATGATTAAATTTTGGACCTTTATCGATCCTTGAAACGGCTGTAGCGGGATAAATCCCCTGTTTTGGCCACTAAGACCACAGGGCAGGGGGTAGACACTGGTTAAGTCTACGACGCTCTTAAACAAATAAATAAAAACTCAAACCAACTCTAACGCATCTGTAATCCCTGAAATAAACAAAATAAAACAAATGAGGTAAAATTGTCTCCTAATAAACAACGTATTACGTAAGCCCTTGTTTTTACCTATACCCGGAAATTTAAAGGTAGGCTACGTATGTCATTAATTAATTATGTACCTAATCTTTTCAGCTGTAGAGACTTTAAAAATACAGAAATGTCTCAAAAGTTGTCACCTTCGGTAAAATCATTATTACTGTTCTTTGCTGTAAAGTTCAAAACTTATTCTAGAAGACCCCAACGTCCGCAAACCTAATCGTGCTTACCTGCAGCAAGGGGTTAATAATTATGAGACCATAGATCAGGGGTTGCTATTTAAGTCTATAGGGTTTAGGGTTAAGACTTCTGAGACTATGGTATGAAAAGCCTTCTTCAAATATGTATAGAATACCTACTTATATTATAGGTACCTACCTATGTACCTGACCCTATTACTACTTATGTATAACAAGAAAAAGCTGTACCAATAAGTGTACGTAGTATATTATGTAGTATTTTTCTTAGCAAATAAGTAAATATTGATTATTTAGGGTTTACGTAGCTCTCTCTATCTCTTGATCTCCTAATCCTAAGAAGATGAGATTATCCTAATACCTACCTACTCTATCTGTCCTCTCCCTCTAAAATCCAAGCTCCTCTAAGCCTCTAATAACCTCCTCTATCCTATAATAACCTCCTCTGTCCTCTACCTTTGCAGTGAAGGGACTAGCTGTTGTTTTCCTGTTCTCTAAAGATTCTTGATTCTTTAGATTTAGAATGATCTTCAGCCAGCGGTGCGGCGATGGCACATTGAATGCACCAGACCAGTTCTTTAATTAATAGATCATTGAAGTTGAGCAACGTTGCTCGTAGTTGGTATCCAGAAGGGTGATCATCAGGGCAATTTTGTGCTACTCGCTCTTCCCAGCCCCTCTCAAGCTGGTTGAGGTTAATGTGCGAAAAAAAAAAAAAGATGAGTGTTCCACCGCCGTTTTTATTTCGTAGCAATGGAACAACTACTACATTAGACCACTAGCGACGGTAAAGGTAGATAGATATATATCTACCTATTTATTACGAAATTTTTCTAATTAGATGTAAAATATTGCACAATCCTAAGCAAGAAATATAATTTCATTCAAGCAAATTAGTTTTCAATTTTAAAATAATAATTATGATGATAAAATAAACAAATTTTCCATCGGTGTCTTGTGATTCTCTCTCTCCCTCCCTCTCTCTCTCTCTCTCTCTTTCTCTCTCTCTCTCTTTCTCTCTCTCTCTCTTTCTCTCTCTTTCTCTCTCTCTCTCTCTCTCTCTCTCTCTCTCCCCCTCTCTCTCTCTTAATTATTCTTTCTGTTTTCTTTCAATACTTTATTCTGTAAACATTCAAAATTATCTATAGGTAAGCACTTGGAATCAAGGTATAACAATTACCAGGGGGTAATCAGGAATCAGGGGGCCCCAAAACGGATATTTCCACCCATTTCCCGATTTTCAATATTTGGACTGATTACAATACTTTCTCATTACCTTAGGTAGTATTAGGTTCCCTAATTCCCTATACTTATGGTAATAGAAAGTAAAAAAAAGGACAATAGAAGGGGGTGAAATGTTGCCAATTGAGCACACTTGTTACAATGAAGAACATTAGCTTTATTCGAAATTTGGCAACATTCCAACAAATACTACCCCTACCCTCTACTTCTTGTGTTGCGTATTGCATAACTAATAAAAGAACGGCGTACATACAAAACTATATTATTGGTGGATGTGACAAATTCACAACGTGTTAAATCTCTAGCAGGCACGTCTATAAGATCGGGTTAAAATGTTTCTTAATGTTTAGGGTTTGTTAAACACTTTCACATCAGACTGTTGATCCTATAATTGGTCGTAAGGCGCTCTCTCCTCTCCTCTCCTCTCTCTCGATACAAATTTCTTGACCCCGCCGAGAATCGAACCCGGGTCTCCCGCGTGCAAGGCGAGCACAGTGACCACTACGCCATGGGAGCTGACTACGCCATGGGAGCTGACTTAAAGAATCTTTAGAGAACAGGAAAACAACAGCTAGTCCCTTCACTGCAAAGGTAGAGGACAGAGGAGGTTATTAGAGGACAGAGGAGGGTATTAGAGGATAGAGGAGCTTGGATTTTAGAGGGAGAGGACAGATAGAGTAGGTAGGTATTAGGATAATCTCATCTTCTTAGGATTAGAAGATCAAGAGATAGAGAGAGCTACGTAAACCCTAAATAATCAATATTTACTTATTTGCTAAGAAAAATACTACATAATACTACGTACACTTATTGGTAGAGCCTTTTCTTGTTATATGTAGGTACATAAGTAGTAATAGGGTCAGGTACATAGGTACCTAATATAAGTAGGTATTCTATACATATTTGAAGAAGGCTTTTCATACCATAGTCTCAGAAGTCTTAACCCTAAACCCTAGACTTAACCAGTGTATACCCTCTGCCCTAAACAGGGGATTTATCCCGCTACAGCCGTTTCAAGGATCGATAAAGGTCCAAAATTTAATCATATGTATGTAAACAATAGAGTTCATGGATGGAACCTGTGCCAAAAGATGCAGAAAAGGGCCCTGATTACGAAAAAAAATTGGAAATTCTTTCGTATAATATCAAAATCCAGCATTGACCTACAGTCCTGTAGTTACATATATCTATATCCAATAATGTCCTAGATTTCTAGATGGGAATCTCCCAATCTCACTATCCCATGTCCCACAGTGTCCTGGAGTCTCTAAGTCTGCGTATATTGAAATGAAATGCACAATACAGGAGTAAGTCTTGTGGGATTTCCCTGGAGCTTTGTGCTTGATAAAGTTGATATGAAAGCCATGCGGAAGGGGTGTTCCCTCTATTGTACCTACTGAGATGTGTCCCTCCTACTATTGAACGAAAGATTTTAATTAAGTTTCACTGGCTACCTCGCTGGCCGAGTATCACACTCGCCTTGTACACTGGAGGTCTTGGGTTCAATTCACGACATGCCAACAGAGACAAAGTTTTTTGTCGGGCCTCTCGCCATGCCGTCAGAGAAGTAGTTTTTTTTTTTCAGTGAATCTCTTAATTTTTCCGCCACAAACCTTACCATTCTAGTGACAGAATACTCCATACATTACCCTTACCATTCTAGTGACAAAATACTCCATCCATTACCCTTACCATTCTAGTGACAGAACTTCTTTTTGGCCCCTAACAGCCTGTTAGCTTAACAGCTCTGTTAAACCTATACAAATCAAATGGAACTTAACAGGTTGTTAGCTTAACAAGCCTTTTAATTCTTCTAAAGGCTGAAAAAATATTGGTGAAATCGACCATAAGTTTTGTAACCCATCAGGACACACTTAACACATTTATGACACATTTATTGTAAAAATAAATGGCTTTTAAAGCCGTAAGTTGTATTAATATTAACATATGAATGAGTATTCCACAAACCTTTACCCAACTCCTATACTCATATCCTATTGTTGTTTTGTTGTTGATGTTGTTGTTGTTGTTGTTGTTGTTGTTATTGTTGTTGTTGATGTTTTTAAAGGTAGGTAAGCTATAAAGGTAGGTTGGAAGTAGCAATGACACACTACGCAGACTTAGTGCCTTTCCATTAGTGTACATTTAATTTTAATGTAGGCCGTGTGTCATGCCATTAGGACTAGTACACTCGAAGGTAGGTGGGTTAGGTAGGTCACAAAAAGTATTGGGATACCTATAGAATATACCTAGTTATAGATTGATAATAATGTTTCTACCAATGCCTACTTCCCAAGTACCTATACGTAACATTATCTCACAACTATTAAGTGGATATTATTACAACTTATTATCGCACTTTTAAAAGTTAGTTAGCTTAGTTGGTAGTGCGTCTGCCTTGTAAGCGCTAGGCCGCGGGTTCGATTCCCGCCCGGGGCGGATTTTATCCTGATGGGATAATGTTCGTTCTCGGAACGGCTGGCTTTCTCCTATCCTGTCTTCCTTCTCTCTTCGATTTCGGGACGTTAAGACAATAGCAGTCACAGTTCCCTCTGTAAAACCTCCTAATAAATAATAATAATAATAATAATAATAATAATAATAATAAAGCACTTGCTTATCTCAAGCTCCCTTACGACCTGACTACTGGCGTAGGTAGTTAGGTACCTCGTGCCAAAATTAGACCTTTGATAAGAGCTAAGGCGCCAAGGTTGAGTACCTACAACTGCGGATATAACTAGTAATAACAGCTACAACTCGTAGTAATACCTAATAACTATACAAATCGTATAGTAATAGTGTAATAGTTAGTTAAATAGTATAGTAAACTCTTAAAAATAGCTACATATTTATGAGTTTACTCAGCAATTCAGCATAGTCCAAAGTGCTAACTAAGCTTATTTTAACAACCTACTATTTGTAGCTATCATAGTAAATATGATTAATTAATTAATTAATTACTAATTAATATTTGCTACTATTTAGTGATAAGGTTATCAGGTCTTTTTTTTTTCTGCATTAGCCTTACTCAGTAAGTCAGTACCTACCTACTAACTTACTCCATCTTTTAATCGCTTTTCTATTCGGTCAAAGTCGCTCTATTGTTTTATACCATTTGATAAGAGAGAAAGGGAGATTTTTTTTCAAAGGTGTTTGATAGAGGATAGAGGGAACTCTAATTGCTAATCGTCCAGAAAGCGAAGAGAGAAGGAAGACAGGATAGGAGAAAGCCAGCCGTTTCGAAAACGAACCTTATCTGTTTAGGATAAAATCCGCCCCCGTTCGGAAATCGAACCTGCTACTTAGAGCTTACAAGACAGAGCTCTACCTTTTCATGGGCTGGCAAAAAACAAAAATTGACAGAGTTAGTAAATAAATTCCTTATTAATGCTCTGATATCCACAAAAACGTTGAAGAGGCTTTCAGCTTCACCACAAATAATTCACTTTCAAGTTTCAGCATTACCTCAACCCTATATTTCGGCACTGTTAAAAAAGCCCCAAACATTAACTCCGCCACTGTTAAATTTTCAGCAATAATTTTCCCAAACAGCCATTGAGGCGAGAAAAATTCTATGGAGAAAAAAAAAGAGATGATCGCTGTGGAAATTGAAACAAAGGAAAAATTATTCTCTGATAAAAACAAAATTTACAGTCGGGGGGGACTCGTCCTATTTTATGCTAGCGGACAGCAGGCCCGTACTTAAAGGACCTCAAAGAGTAAAAGAATAAATAAGGGACCTCCCTGGTAAGACTCAGTGGAAGAAAAGATCAGTGATTGGGTGGAAGAGCTCGTTCAGAAGAACCCTGCGACTCTTTTTACTCTGGTAATGCCGTCACCGGTCGCTACTCGATTCAAGTAGCTACGCAATAGTCCTGAAGAGGCTGAGTTGTCCCTATATTTCGCCCTATATTTCCCTATATCTCAAGTCATCCCATATTTTTTACAGCCCAGCGATGGCACGTTGAATGCACCAGACCAGTTCTTTAATTAATTAGATCATTGAAGTTGAGCAACGTTGCTCGTAGTTGGTATCCAGAACGGTGATCATCAGGGCAATTTTGTGCTACTCGCTCTTCCCAGCCCCTCTCAAGCTGGTTGAGGTGGCGTTTAGCTTGTCATCGAACAGAGGGTAAAACCCCGGCCATTAAAAACCTTGGTACTTATACCAGTGACTTTACAGTGCAATAGTCCAAAACAAAAATAGACGCTGCACGCTAGGGATCAAGAAGAGACCGCCTTAACACGATAATACAGTGACCTTAAAGCCTTATAAAAAGAGTCCCACCTAACGTGAACCTGCAAAGAAGAACATTCAGTTTTCAGTTTCATATCCTACTTTGTATGTTTCTCTAAACTTATAAGTACCTATGTATTGTATTGTGCCTTTAAATGACCACCAAACAAAGGTTTATTTATTTATTCTACTTTGTGGATAAGAAAGTACCAGAGGAAGACTTACCGTACAGCAGTTCCATCTATTTAAATTCCATTTGATATTCGGATACACTTTGACCGAGTGATTCGAACTCAGGGTTTCGCCTAACACTGCTTGCGAGTAGAGACCGTCACTAAGCGCCATCTTGGAAAACCATTCTGTCCTCGGTGACAGCAGCACATTATACGACGGCCGAGGAAATGTCTCTTGGGACGGCCGAAATGCTGTCTAGGACGGCCGAAATGCTGTCTAGGAGGGCCGAAATGCTGTCTAGGAACTTAGGTAGAGGCCGAAATGCTGTATATTTACTTTTGTAGAGGTGTAGAGAGGATATTCCAAATTCTGTTGTTAGTTATTAGAATGAATTTTGTTATTAGAAAGCTGTTGATTCAGTGTTACTATTGTAGATAGAATGCTGTTAATGCAATGCTCTTTTTTTTAATAATCCTGAATTACTATTGTTGAAAAGTAAGTAGGTATGCTGTTTTGTTGTTAAAATGCTGCTTAGGTATTCTTAAAATTCTGTTATTTTCAAAAAAATATTTGTCTACAAAGTGTATAAAGCTATTAACATATCTGTGACATTAACCTCATAATAAACTGCCAGTTAATCACTTTGTAGCATTGAATAGATATACCTTTTATTTATAATCTCTATACTTTAGTAATAGAGAATAAAATAGCTATATTGCATTGATTAGTCGACTATCTATGTGGAATTGTTATTCATACTGTAGATACCTGTGACATTAACCTCATAATAAACTGCCAGTTAATCACTTTGTAGCATTGAATAGATATACCTTTTATTTATAATCTCTATACTTTAATAATAGAGAATAAAATAGCTATATTGCATTGATTAGTCGACTATCTATCTATGTGGAATTGTTATTCATACTGTAGATACAGAGAAGCCTTTGTTGTGCTTTTGTTTGAAATGCTTCTTTTGTTAACGTAGATTTAATAGCTTTTGTGTGTGTTGAAATGGAGATTTAAAGGTTTTGTTTGTAAATATGAATTAGACTGAACTTTTAGTGCTTCGACTAAACTTTTTAGTGCTTTCTTCTTGAACGGTGTTGTTGCTTCCGTTTACATCCACACTTCTACAGGGAAAGATATCAATTACACTCACTAGTAGACGCACTGCACTTGTTTCTTTCTCAATACAAAACACAATCGGCGTGAACTTTTCGACGTCAACTACAAAACAATTGCCATTTGAAGTTATTGTACACGATAAATGAGTTAGAAAACACACAAAAAAGGAAAAGAAATCCGTACACAAAAAAGAAAACGAACACAAAACTATTGCTGAAAATGCACGAGGGAATTTGGATACGGAAAGTAGAGAAATCCGTACACAAAAAAGAAAACGAACACAAACTATTGCTGAAAATGCACGAGGGAATTTGGTTACGGAAAGTATAAAAAGCGGAAAATCTGCCCCGAACGACAAAGCCTTGGGGGTAGATTCGGACTCAAAAACCGCGGTGGACTAGAAAAGAACTTTGACTAGAACTTGGTTAACTTGATGGCATTCTGGTTTTGAATTTAAAGAGAGGAAACTCTGTGAAGCAAAAGGCGCTAAAGCACACACACATTGAAAGATTTTTCACAGGAACACACTCACAGGTAATAGCTGAAATATCAAGTCAATTCATATACGTACCAGACATGGGAGGGACCAGGGGGAGTTATCTGCGCATGCGCCACGACCGCGCTTAGTGCTTGGGAGGGAGCCTGAGGGGGAGGAAACAGAGAGAGAAGAACAACCTGACAGCTGACGCTCTCTGTCTCTCTCTGCACATCGATTTAGCAGCTGATTTCAGTTCCTAGCATCATTTTTTCTCTCTCTCTCTCCTTTTGCTCTTTTTCTTGCGTTAACCCTGTGGGTGATTAGTGCCCCAAAAAGCTGATACGTTGTTATAAATAAGAATATACTTACATAGTACCTACGGAGAGCTTTTCTACCACCTACCATCAGGTGTAGCGCTATAACAAAGCACCTTCTAAAAATAACATAATATGACTGTTTTCAAATTTAGGAAGAATTTATTTCTTTGTATTATTTTATTTATTTTTTTAGCGATGATGACTGTCGATCATTTAGATTTTAGTCCAATCTTGATTATTTTCATGAAAGAGAGATAGAAAGAAAAAAAAAAGGTTGTGTTTCATCTTTGAGTACCTAAGACTTGGTTCACTTTGGTTAGCTCTTATATGAGCTAAACAAAACGGCATTCCCGAGTCAAGTCCGGTAAGACAGTAAATCCTACCCGACGCCCAGGCCGTCTCATGAAGACACTAATGGGTTAACATGTGACCAGAAAAGGTCCATGTCCCCCTTCCCTCCTCTACTGTTATTAATACTACTTTTACAATGCCGTCAATACTATATTGCCACCAATATCATAGTTGACGTCAATAAATTGCCACTAAATATTGCACTTGATTGGTGGATGTCAAAAATTATTGACTGACGGAGATGCGAACGCCAAAGTAGTTGTAGGAAGTTAACATAATCATGAGCTGCTTCTATTGAAAAAAAAAAAACCTAGAGCAGGGTTGTCCAACCTTAGGGCACCCGAGGGCCGCAGGAGACCAAGGTAGAATTTTTTTAGCGATGATGACTGTCGATCATTTAGATTTTAGTCCAATCTTGATTATTTTCATGAAAGAGAGATAGAAAGAAAAAAAAAGGTTGTGTTTCATCTTTGAAAAGGAATTTTAATTGTGTTGAGCAATAAATGCTTGTCACAAATGTCCTTCCTCGCTAAATAAACTACGCTAAATTTAATGACTTGACTAGGACTCGAACCACCAACCTCTAGATCCCGAGTCCACCGTGCTCACCACTACACCACTGAGGTTGGTGTTTCATCTTTGAGTACCCAAGACTTGGTTCACTTTGGTTAGCTCTTATATGAGCTAAACAAAACGACATTCCCGAGTCAAGTCCGGTAAGACAGTAAATCCTACCCGAGGCCCAGGCCGTCTCATGAAGACACTAATGGGTTAACATAATATGACCAGAAAAGGTCCATGTCCCCCTTCCCTCCTCTACTGTTATTAATACTACTTTTACAATGCCGTCAATACTATATTGCCACTAATATCATAGTTGACGTCAATAAAGTGCCACTAAATATTACACTTGATTGGTGGATGTCAAAAAATATTATTGACTGGTAGAGGTGCGGACGTCAAGGTAGTTGTCAGAGCAATCACGTCAAGGGAGTCAGAGCGATCACGTGCTGTTGGATTTAAAAAAAAAATCTTCTAGAAGTTTGATAGAGGACATTTTAACAACGAAGGTCTTGTCATCCCAAAACCAAAGAGGGAAGAGCAGGATGAGAGAAAAGCAGTCGTTACAAGCACGAAAATTATCTGTGTAAGTAAAAATCCGCCCCGGATGGGGATCGAACCCGCAAACTAGCGCTCACAAGGTAGACGCGCTACCTTCCAAGCTAACTAGGCTAGCAATAGAGAAGTTTGGTAGAGGAAAATGTAACTAACAACGGAGATTTTATCGTCCTAAAATCAAAGAAAGGAGGGAGCAGGATATTACGAAGCTAGCCGTTCCAAGAACGAACCTTATTTACAACCAAAACTAATAAAAATACAAACAGTAATATTAAATACCAAAAGAATTTAGGAAAATCCATTGTATATTTGCTTTTCCAAAAGAAAGAAAAAAAAAGGTAGGCTACGTATGTCATTAATTAATTATGTACCTATCTCATCTTTTCAGCTGTTGAGACTTTAAAAATACAGAAATGTCTCAAAAGTCGTCACCTTCGGTAAAATTATTATTACTGTTCTTTGCTGTAAAGTTCAAAACTTATTCTAGAAGACCCCAACGTCCGCAAACCTAATCGTGCTTACCTGCAGCAAGGGGTTAATAATTATGAGACCATAGATCAGGGGTTGCTATTTATAAATATGTAGGTACGTAGGTACTATTTACCGAATGACTAGCGACGGTAAAGGTAGATAGATATATATCTACCTATTTATTACGAAATTTTTCTAATTAGATGTAAAATATTGCACAATCCTAAAGCAAGAAATATAATTTCATTCAAGCAAATTAGTTTTCAATTTTCAAATAATAATATGATGATAAAATAAACAAATTTTCCATCGGTGTCTTGTGATTCTCTCTCTCTCTCTCTCTCTCTCTTAATTATTCTTTCTGTTTTCTTTCAATATTTTATTCTGTAAACATTCAAAATTATCTATAGGTAAGCACTTGGAATCAAGGTATAACAATTACCAGGGGGTAATCAGGAATCAGGGGACCCCAAAACGGATATTTCCACTCATTTCCCGATTTTCAATATTTGGACTGATTACAATACTTTCTCATTACATTAGTATTAGGTTCCCTATACTTATGGTAATAGAAAGTAAAAAAAAGGACCATAGAATGGGGTGAAATGTTGCCAATTGAGCACACTTGTTACAATGAAGAACATTAGCTTTATTCGGAATTTGGCAACATTCCAACTAATACTACCACTACCCTCTACTTGTGTTGCGTATTGCATAACTAATAAAAGAACGGCGTACATACAAAACTATATTATTGGTGGATGTGACAATTGTGACAAATTCACAACGTGTTAAATCTCTAGCAGACACGTCTACAAGATCGGGTTAAACTGTTTATTTATTGAACACTTTCACATCAGGGTTTATTGAACACTTTCACATCAGACTGTTGATCCTATAATGGAGGAGTTGCAAATGGGTAAAAATTATTAATAAATGGTCAATTCCTATGTAAAAAGTAGTGAAAAATCCAAATCTGAGGTTCAAACTCCGAAAAAGTAACTTTAAAAGGTCGAAAATTCAATTTTTAATTGCCGTTCTAATGAAAAAGTTCAAAGAGTTGTGACGTCAGATTTCACGTCGAACTGCGCAAAAACGCTTGCGCACAAACAAACGAAGTGTATGCCGTGACGTCAAACTTCACGATTTACCGGTATTTTTTAAATCGATTTATCTCGGTATCTAGAAGCCGTAGAAGAAAAAGAAAAATTCCGTTGGTCCTCATTTTTCCTGCTCTATGACTTTGAAACATCACCCAAGTGATCTATTGGTTGTAAGGCGCTCTCTCCTCTCCTCTTTTCTCTCTCTCTCTCTCCCTCCTTCTCTCACCCTCAGGTCTACAGTTTCATGTTGACAAGAATTTTGGGCATCTGCGCCAGCGGAGATGTGTTAAAAACGTCCAAATTGGACCAACATATTAGAGACAGAGAGTTAATATAAGACTGTTGACTAGCGTAAATCTGAGGGTTAATATTACCCAGATAGCAATGTTTAATTTATTACCAGGGCCACTATCAGAGATTAAGCTGTGTTTAAATTTACCTCTTGGATGAAGGCAATCTGATTGGTTGATTAAAAAAAAAAATCAGCAAAATTTTCAGCCAATCAAATCTCTTAATACTAGAGTTTAACTTAAACCGAGTTTAAAATCAGCTCGTGGCCTCGACCGTTAATGTTCTAGTTGAAATTAAATACCGATAAAATTGACTCTATAATGATAATGACTAGTAAAATTAAATGGGTGTTTTCCTTTTTTTAAAAATCGAGTTCTTAAAAACAATAAATATGAAAAAGTATGAATCTACATATATCACAAAGTGTGATTTACAATTTTCTTTAGTCTGTACACATTTGTATTCTTTTAATATTATTTACTATTTTTTTACTATTATTTGTACAAATTAATATATTATAGGTAATTCAAAGGCTTGTATTCAAGAATGTCCAACTCCTGCTTAGATCCTTCTTAGGTAAAAGGGCTTTTCTAATTCGGAATGTTGTTAAAATAAAAATCACTCTCGAAAAGAATCATGTTGATATCTTCATTGTTCATCAAGATACACGAGTTTTCTGGAAATCCTTCCAATACTTTACAATGGAAATCTAAAAATTCAAACCTCTTTTACCTAAAACTTGATTTTCATGGGGTCTTCTTGAATAAAACTCTCCAATTATAAATATGTAGCTATTTGCAAAAGTTATTTAACATAAATTATGTACCTATGTTATTTACATGCCTTTTTTTACGGTAAAATCATTTTATGTCTGGGACCACAGTTAGGAATTAAGCCTTAATCCAATCGGATTAATCTTACAGTGTGTCTCAGATTTTTATTGTTATTTTAATATTTATCTAATACTTTAGGTTTAGTTTTTACTTTGATTGTTTTGTGTTCTTTATGGAAAGCTGAAGATTACAGAATCGAGTTATCCTTTGAGATAAACCTGCCATTCCTTTCTTTTGAGGATTTGTTTTATCCGAAATAAAATTAGCCAGAGTCGTGCTGACGAGAGATGTAGGCGAAAGACATAAACCCTTTCCTACTTCCTGTTCTTCTTTTCTTTCAAGAGTTTTGATAGAGGGAACTGTAACTGCCAAGGACTCTTATCGTCCCGAAATCGAAGGGATAAGGAAGACAGGATAGGAGAAAGCTAGCCGGGACCTTCTGCATGGTAAGCAAACGCTTTACCAGTGGGCTAACCGTGTCCCTAAGGTACTTTTATCCGACACACGGAAAAATCTAACAGCCTAGGGTTAGCTTGGAGGGTAGCGTGTCTGCCTTGTAAGTGCTAGAGGTCGAGGGTTCGATTCCCGCCTGGGGCGGATTTTTATCCTAAATAGATAAGGTTCATTATCAGACGGTTGGTTTTCTCCCATCCTGCCTTCGGTCTCTCTCCTTTTTCGGGACGATAAGATCTTAGCAGTTACAGTAACTGTAGAGAGAACTGTTCTCTCTATACAAACCACTTGAAAAATTAAATTAAATAAAAACACCCTTGATTATCTTTAAGTATTATCTGATCCACATTGTCTTATTCTTCTTATTAAAGTGTCACGATCCTGTTCATAAAACAGTATAAAAGTAAGAATGACCGAATTACAAGAGAGGTAGCAAAAAATTAAAAAATCAATATTAGTCTGGTGTTTTGTAAACTTCTGTTAACAAACCTACTACGTCAAGTATATCCTTTATCCTATAGATACCTATCTACGTTGATATTGCTGCTGAATGTGATGATACCTTTGATATATCCTTTTCGATAGCTTTTGATTAAGAACAAGTGGCGTAGCGTGGCCTTACTCCAATTGTAGGGCGGACACTAATTTCTATCACAATATCTATCTAATAAGAATACAATAATTATTTAAAGTCAATATTTAAGGGTATTTGAGTGGAATTTTTGAGTGTATGGCCGCCATACACGCCCTACATGGACGCTACGCCACTGATGATGACATCAATTCTAAGCGGTTCAAGAGACAAAGGTGTTACAGGAGTTCTGGGACACACTATATAATTATCTGATGGTGAAATTCCAGAAAGCGCAAACCATTACACCATCAAGTCAGAAAAAACTTGGGAGAGTTCGATAAAGCTGTAAAGTATGAAAGAATTTTTGAGAGAATTTTTTCCTCTTCAAACTAAATGGAGAACGAAAACAGACAGATATATGGGGTGTGAGAAGGGAGGGGGAGAAGGAGCGAGAGAAACAGAGAGAGGGAGAAAACAGGGGAGAAAGAGAGAGGGGAGGAAATGAGAAAAAAGAAATGGATAGAGGGAGGGAGAAAGAGAGAGAATACGAGGGAGAGAGAGATGGGGAGGAAAGAGAGAGAGAGGAGAGAGAGAAACAGAAAGAGAGAGGCTAAGAAGAGGGAGAGGAGATAATTATGGAGAGAAAAGAGAGGGAAATACGAGGGAGGAAGGAGAAAGAGAGAGGGAAGGAAAGTATTTTGAATTTTCTAATTATGTTCGTAATTTTTTCAATCTAATTTTTCAATAATAATAATAATGAAGAAAAGAAAAATCCAATTTTCGGTAGATCGTAGGAAGTAGGAGGAGGAGGAGGGGGGGGTTATGCTATACTACGTATACCTACCTCCGCTGATGAATTGTTTATTATTATTATTTTATTTTTTTAGGAAAAATCTTGATTAACATCATAATTAGATTGGATACATTTTATCATGCCCCCTCCCCCCCCCCCCTCCCCCCCTCTCCCTAAAACAAAACCCAC